>NW_024067458.1:0-28992 GCF_015039405.1 Cantharellus anzutake
CAGCCTTGTAGGAGTTACTTAGGCTAACTGAGCCCCGTGAATGATGGAGGTGACAGCGAAGGAGTGCCGCGATGGACCACCCTCGTGGCAGGTGCATTGAGCTCTTCTCGACAAAGGGATGTGTTAGAAGTGTCGTTACACACCCAACTCAATAAGGGGAGCGCAGAAACGGACAATAATGTCAATGAGAGAACTGTTCCGAGACCCTTTGGTTCAAAGGACGAGGACGAGGGACACAAGGCGCTTCGCAACGAGGTTGTATGTAATCCTTGAATCCACCTTGTGGGCGGGGAAAACTAGCCGCACGGATGCCTCTGAGGAACATCCCTGAAGGGAAGGAGGAAGTCCTCCAAGCTGGAACTGAAATGAAATTTTTATTTTCCTTCTTTGGCACATGACTCCGGCGAATCACGTCGCATGGATTTAGTGTTAGTGTTCTTGGACTGAACAACATTGCCCCCAGCTGGGCCTCTCAACATGGCAGGTCTCCCTTTAGAGTCTTACGCCCTAGCGCTCCTGAAGTGATGGGAAAGCGAGACAACGCGGAACGTCCGCCGCTGGGATTCGCCAGTCGCAGCGGAACACTATCCTCAACTTTCAACGTGCCAGCTCACAAACTCCTGCAAGCCGTTATCGAGTACTCCCCATCTCCGGAAACAATCGCTCGAGGATTTTTGGTGGAGCTTGGGAAGTGCGGAATCTTAGCTGTGAAGGGATTCGGTGAGAACGCCTTTACATGCAGTGATACCTATTTAATTATTATTTGTTGCCCTAAGTCGACGCCTTGGACAACGATCGCTCTGTCAATTCGGACGACTGGGCAGCTATTGTGCATCAAGAGCTTGAACAGAATAACGGTAATACCACGTATCTCACAGAACTTGCAAGTTACTACTTGTCATCTTATTATCGCATGTAAGGGCGCAAAATCTCCATTTTCATCTTTAACTTAGATTTTTTCCTAGTCAGAAATCCGGTGGAAAAAGAAGATCAACATTCCATACATCATACACCTAATCTTAGGCGTATAGAGGATATTGCATCGTTGTTAGAGTCGGCCACAGTTCGTCGAAGTCAATCGGCTTTGACAGACCTTGTGCATTGCCATCTACTGTTGATTATGACTAAGAGCTTCTCTGAAAATACTCTTTAGGTCTTTCTTCGCGAGGGACTCATTGCCCTCTTACCCGTTACGCTTTTCTTGTGATGATAGGGTTGTAGTACCCCGCTGCACACACATCATCCCATTTCCATCCATTCCAAGTAGAAACCACTTTCCAGGCACTATTCCCCACTGATTCATGCATAGCCTTATGCACATGCTGCGATTGAGACCTTCACCGGCCAAACGTTGAATGCAGAGCTTGTTCAGCAACTCATAAACCATCCTGCTAATGCCATTAATATCGAAACCCAATGCCCACGATTCAATGGACCAGAAACTAGCCTGGGGGATTGAAGCCAGATTAGTCGATCATAAATGGGTACGATACAAATTGGTTCGAGTCTGGGTTCGACCCTGATATAATTTAGTGAATAGTGGAACTATTATTTCCGAGTCGTTCGACCAAAAGAAGTAGCAGCTACCATTTACCTTCGTGATGGGGATGAAATGGGATTTGGGCAGGGAGTTGGCAGCGATGAGATTCCATTACCTGACCCTCGGATTTGCAATCTTCACCTAGCTGTTGCCCGGGTCTTTGCAGCCTCAGGTGCCGGAAGTGTTTGATAAATATCTGGAGATGATATGACGATTACATGACCCAAGTTCCTGTCTACTTTGGTGGTCCATTTGTTGATGATGACGTACTCATGCGTAAGCTGAGGTGCTAGCTAACCTGATACGATGCTGCATGTCAAATTCCCATTCATCACTCACTTGCTGATTTCTACTGTCATGCATAGTATCATCGCCAGGGGAGCCCCGGTCGTGCATGATCACCCGGACATTACCGCCCGGTCAACTGGCCATCATCTTTGCTGTTATCCTGACCACATGTCCTCGATCAGCAACTATAATGTGTTTTTATTGGACATGCCCAGACTCAGGAATTTTGAACTCCCCAACACTTAAGTGAACGGACCTATAAATGAGCTACGCAAATTGGTGGAGCAGCTGAACATCACACCAGACTTGACCCTTAGTCTCTCACGCTTTCAAGAGCGGCGGAAATGACTATGTCAGCATTCGAAAACCTTTGTGGAGGTCTTCTCGCTGGTGGCATAGTCTGTTGGAAATGCAAAAATCGGCGCCGTCACCCGACTGTCAATAATGTGATTATCGACAGCGGTGACTACCTGAGACAGTTCTAATATCGTCACAATGATTGGGCGATATTTGGGCTATTTGGGGGTCCGACCCTCATCCGGCCTCTCTGTTATACCGTGTATAAAGAAGAGAATCCTTTCCTCGCTAATCGTGATGGTTTGTTGGGATCGGTGGTATGGTGTTCATTCGCTCACGGAACCCAACAGGCTCTGGAGCAAATTCCCCGCTTCAGGGCCCCTAGAATGCACGTCGGGCTTTCGTGAGGGTACTCCGTGCGTGGAGCTCAATTGTTCTCTACTTGGCCTAGACCGATTGGCATGAGCGCTGGATGACTCGATGTCCCGGGCTCCCTATCCTTACCCTATTCTAGTCTGTTAGAACTGCAGAGGGGACTATTTGGATTCTGATGACTCACTACGTGAGTGGATCTTGCGAAAAGCAGTCCTATTGAAAGGCGGGGGTTCTCTTACTAACTGACGCGCTACCGTTGAAGATACTGCCCACAAAATGCAACATTTCGTTGCATAGCCGGTTTTTCTGTCCTGTACCATCATCTCCATGACCAGAAACTTCGTCCTTTGATCGCCTCTTCATATACTCGATCGATACACCTCGGTTGCTGCACAGGTGGGCTGACAACCATCAAACCTCCCAGCATAAAAACCTGACAGTGCCAAGATCAGTTCTCTGAGGTTGTAACGACCCCGCTGTCATTTTCAAGTCTCCTTACTCTCTGACCAAATGCAGCACCCCTGGCCATCTACGTACGGGGGCCCTTGTAAGGAGTACTCTGGCCTTGCCCTGGGGCTGATTCGCTGGAGTTTGACTAACTGTCCCTAGAAAGGGACTCTGCGCGGCTGGCCGTTACAAGGCTCAGGGTAAGTATATAGAATGTAGAGATAGAAGAACGGAAGCCAGCATCACAACAACCCGAGTTCTCTCAGGTGGCTTCTACATCATGATATCATGATTCATTTGTCATAAGGTCTATTCAACTCCTTAACGTGTATTGCAATCCCGCCATCTTACCGTGCATAAGTTTGGCCCAGGATACGAGGATAAGCGATTATGCCAGATCCACGTACTTATAGGATGCACCATCGGCGTTTTGGTACTGATGCTGCACGATCTGGCCGAATTTCCCGTTGAGAATAGTATGACCACGACATTGCGGCAACATGACGATGTTGAAGGATTGACTTGAATAGTGAGGCTATTGCCAAGTAGCGTCTCTTATAGCACCTACCTCGCGGAGGGTCACCTTAATGTAGACACCCTATCGGTTCGCCATGATTGTTCGGACCTGTCCAGCGGCATGATAGACGTGGATACGGGATGCTCAAACACAGATATCCCCCGACCCCCATAACAAGACCCAGAAGGTATGAAATAAGTTGGTAAGCTCGGGTGTGATGAAAGGTTACTTGGGAGTGTACTATTACGGGTTCAATGGATGTCTACGCAAAAGCGAAACATCGCATAGATGTCAATTGCCGTCGATGAAGAGGGGCTCATTCTCCGCGCGAGCCGGTGGCCGCCCTGGATCATGGGCCCAGAGGAATTTGACGTACAGATTATGGGTGTCCAACTCTCTTGTCGAGACGAATCAGAAAAGGCATCATGAGCCCCGAGGTTTCACAGCGCGTATAGTTCTGCCTGGCCGGCGTGCCTGCATTGTGTTGTGGTTATATCTGCCGCTGGCTCAAGGGTGATCGTGTTGCCCAGCGAGTGCTCCCTCAGGCTACGATACTATGGTATAACAGAATACGGGCGATTAGACATACAACTCTCCTTGATAGTCAATTCAACGTAACGCCACAAGGCGTATGAAGGATCAAAAGGAATTGCAACACCACCCTGACTACATGATCTAATGCCAATATTGTAGCGCGCACACACGCTTCTCTCTGCCATGCGATCGCGTGAGCTCTGAAGTTGTTGCCGAATACTCGTCGCGAAGCAGCTGAATTGGTGATCACGAGATTTCAATCGCGCTCCGACATGAGCTCAGCGAAGGTTCGTATCTTGATGTTTGCCAGGTCTAAACCATCTGACTCGAGGGTGGTAGGAAGTCTGTTTCTGATTACCTCCCACCTCTTACACCTGCAGATGTCATTGCATGCCAGTTCTCTTCCTGGTACCCTACATTTTCGAAAATCACTTTTAAAGCAACCGTCATACGAGCGTTGCCTTCTAATTTTCGAGAATACCTGCTCTCTGACGGTGTCACGCTCCCGAAAGGTTCAGAGAATGCGTAAGCTGATGATGATGTCACCTCAGTGCACAGTTGTAAATTGCTCTACAGTTTGCAAACCTCTACACTCTCAGATGATGAGCTTTCAGGAGATGAAGAGTTATCAATGTCCACAGAAATTAGTCCAATTTACGAGTTTCCTGAACTTGATGCCAAGATTCGTGAAATTATTGATGAGTATACCGCTGTCTTTCCAAAATTAAATTGGACCTCGCCTCAGGTAGGTGGAATCTGTCGGAATGGCTCTGGCTAAAGGTTTACGTTAATTCACTCTCAGGACGCAAGCTGGGTACTGGTGCCTTCTTCTCCCTTGAAGTGCACATCCCCAGCGGATGTGTATTTATTGCTCAAGTCGTCAGACTTTATTATCCACGATTTAGAGCCCGAGAGGGTCTTCGAGGGCTGCGGCCTTGATATACAAGTGAATGTACCAAGCTATGAGCTGGAACTAGTCCTGAAGAAATGGTATCCGGTAGAGGGACCAAGGGAAATAAGGTGTTTTATAAGAGATGGCCGGCTAATTGGTGAGTTTACCCCTTGCTTGTGTGCAAACCGAGTACGCAGCATTAATTCACCGTATTATTATTTCCACAGCACTCTGCCAAAGAGATCCTAATTTTTTCGATTTCTTGAACGAACCAAGCACTTTTGAGCAAATACGTCAAACAGCCTTACGATTTTGGACCGAAAAGGTGAAAGACACTTGGACTGGAAGTCCGAATTGTCAGTGCTCCTTGTTTGCCATTATCTCTCTCGCACAAACCTAGGCCCCTTGTTCAGACGTAGTAGACATCTACCTCACTCGTGATTTGTCCAATGCCCATATCATGGATTTCAATCCCTACGCACAACGAACGGACCCCATTCTCTTTACTTATCAAGAGTTACACGAATTTTACAGTTCAAATGCGGCACTCATGGATCCACCAGGAATAACTTCGCCATCACAAAGTCAAGATTTAAACAAGACGACGCCCTCCCCTATTTTTCGTGTCATTCCATCGCGTGCACATGTATTGGCAGGGAGGAATATTCCGAGGCATGCACACAATATGATGCCCCGGGAAGCACTGGAGTTTAGCCAGGGACGGACCGTGGCGGGCCTTCAGGAAGTTTGGAAAGAGGAAATCAAGCGCGCCATGGAGAACGACAGCGAAAGTGATGGTTAACAAACATGGGCGATATTGACGCCTATAGGAACGCGTGGAGGAAGCTCTGTAGCATAGCATGTAAACACGAAAAAATTGTGACTTGTACATCTTGGCATGATTAGCGGGCGGATCGATATGTTTACTCTTCATCTTCATCTGAGCTATCGATAGTCTCTGTGATCCGCAGATCGAATGCTTTCTCACTTCCGAGCGTATTCCAGACCCGACCCCGTTCTCGTTGCCACGCTCGCTTCCGCTGCTTGACGCAGTGGGCACACTCCAATTTGCTCCAATCCGTTTCAATGAGCAGATCGATCCCCAGAAGGATATCAAGCAAGCCGATGGAGAACAAAGTCGCAGAATCATGAGTCTCATCTTTAGATCTGCCCATTGGCGCAGCCCTTCTCTTTTTCAATATCTCCAGAACCGTTGTGGGGGGTTAGAATAGATGTTGCGAACCCAAACCTCAGCCCTCGCAGTCTCGATCCCCTCGGCATTTCCGTCTCCGAACATGGTCGCACAAGTGCACATATTAGAGGGTTGCGCACCATTGTCATGTGAACAAGCAGAGGGATCGCACATCTCGGTCCACTTGAGTACCATAGTTTCTCTTGCTCGTATCAAACCGAGGATATGACGGTCCTTCAGCCCCTGACTGGCAAAAGATATGTCGGAATGGGACACACGAGTCGATCTCGGATTCAGGCCAAAGGATGACTGCCGAAGTAGATCGTACAATGCTGGTTTCAAGACGTCGTCGAGACCGCATTCCTCGGCGAGAGCCGCTGCTTTGGCTGCGAACGGTCTTGGTGTGAGGGGAAACTCTGCCTTGCTATCCGTCATCTCGGGAAACAGATCCGCAAGCGACTTGGTAGCCCAATCCAGCTCATGGGGAAAGTCGTGGAGTTTTGCTGCGCGAAGCACGGGAGCAAGCATTTCAAAAGTAGGCTTTCGGTTCCAGGGACTGGATATAAGACGGTTTTAGTTCAATACGAAGCGTGATTGGAACAACATGTCGAAGACATACAAGTTTTTGACCACCCCCAAAAGCTGGGTGAAGTCTTCTGCAAGCCCTTCTGCCTTGTATACAGGATAACCATCCATGGTTTCCGATGCTGGTGATGTGGTAAATAACATCCTAAGTTTCTCTGATTTGGAAATCAGCTCGGAGCGAGGGAGACGAAATCTGGTGTTCTCGATGTGGAGGATGACAAGAGTGTCCTCAAGTGTCCTTCGAAATATGGGTAGGGCTCGTAGAACCTTGAGACATACAACTCACCAGAATAAGTCCGACTTGCGATAGGTTGGCGGTGGTTTTAATGACGTCCTTTCTCGGGTGTTTGGTGATTCGTTCGGCTGAGTGATCCTTCTTGGCTTGTGATGTTCCAAAGGCCGAGTGGAAGGTCTCTCGATAATCTCCACGGATGGGTCTCGTGAGGACGAGGAACGAATTGGGGTAGCAGGGGGGCAACGCAGAGGTTGTTGCATGGGTGGTATATGTGGTGATTTTGGTAACAATGGCTCGTTTGACGCATCTTGAGCCGCGGTCACTTTTGAAGCATCCTCCTTCGCCAACGAAGAGTAGGTAAGATACCTCGCATAAGTGATGGCACCTTTGACTCACCGGGACCTCGCAATCGTCTGGTTCAACCTTGGCAATTTGTGCGGCGCGGGCAGAAACTTCTCTCCTCTCCTTATCGCGCTGACTAGTAGAGGGGGTTGGGGCGTTGGATTTTTGAGAGAGAAACATGAGAACCTCGTCGGGTTCCGGAGAAGAGTCCGGAGACGATTCCACCAGGTTGGTCCGGAGAATGGGTGGATCATCAAAAGCATTCTCCCCATCAGCCGTCGCAGTATCCTCTGTATCCCCCACGAGACTTTCCCGGGATGCCTTTTCGCTTGGCGAACTCGACTCGTGCCCTGGTGTGAGCGAAATAGCCCCAGCTACTTGATCTTCATCATCAATTTCATTCTCCTTTAGCCGTTCAGAAGCACCTCTCTTCCCATGACCGTCTCCACCGTTATCCTCATTTCCATGTGCATCCACAGAGGTTGGGAATTTGAATGCTTGTTGTGCTGTCAGGTAAACCGCGATAGGCTGTGACAGCACGCGTCGCTTTTGGGATGCATGAACTTGTTGATCCCCTTCAGTATCATCGCGTTCGCGTTTCACGCCTTGAACCGGTGGATTCCTTCCACGCGACGAATCCAGAGAGGCTCGTAGTTTTGAAAGAGGCGTGTATTTGAGAGTTCCAGACTTGCCCTGAGGGAGAGTTCCCCGTCTACCTGTAATCGCCGATGGCGAAGCGGGGAGACCAGGCATGGTTTCGTTGTGTGGTGCCTGTCGCAAGCTGAGGCGTGCCATGGAAGGGCTGCAGGAACGAGTCGCTAATTCCCAAATTTGGGAAGCAAGTCACGCTCCAATGTCCGAGGATGTGTTATTTTTCCTGAACTATTCCTGTCACAGTCACGGTCATGCCTCGCAGCTCCCCAAGTCGTTCTCAAAGGGAAGATGAGAGTAGGCATCTAGAAAGGGATAGAAGAGGCATGCCTTTTACATTCATCCAGATTTAGGAATGCGCTAATCGCCAAGTTTAGATCGTCGTAGCCCGCGTGAACGCGACACAGACAGGGATTCAAAACTCCATCGTCATCGTTCATCTCGTTCCCGAAGTCCTACACGTCGCAGATATGAAGCTGAGGCCTCTTACGGGAACCCAGCTTATTCGAAAGCAAGTGCTTCCAGGAGTCGGAGGGATAATCGCGAGAGACCGCGGTCGTCACCACCAAGACGCCGCCGAAGTCTTGAATCCCGTTCGCCTAGACGCAGGCGTACCCCCCCGCCGCGATCCCCTCCCAGGTCACAAAGGAGTCCTGCGCGCCACTCCCGCTCAATGTCCCCTCGATCTTCAGAACGCGATAGTAGGAGAAAACTAGAGCCTGACTTCAGACCATCAGGTGCGTGCCCAGCATGTGATGATAGTTTTTTTTCCACCTGACAGTCAATAAGGGCTACTCGCTGCTGCAACTAAAACCATCAAGAAAGTGGATGGCAGTTCAACAGTCCTCAAATATCACGAACCACCAGAGGCAAGGAAACCAAGCTCAGGATGGCGACTGTACGTGTTCAAAGGAGAGCAAGAGTCAGGTGTGCCCACTTTGTTTATCGTTTCATAATTTAAGTGTTTTATCACCCATCCAATAGATGTTCTCCACATTTCTCGCCAAAGCGCTTACCTTTTCGGGCGTGACCGTACAGTAAGCACACTGAGCCCAAACAGCCAATTTTCGACTAATCCATATTGAAGGTTGTCGACATCCCAACCGAGCACCCATCTTGTTCTAAGCAACATGCCGTAATCCAATTCCGCCAGGTGGCGCAGAGGAACGAATGGGGAGAAACAAAGAACACTGTAAGGTAAACGTCGTCGACGACACCTTAAGTCCTGCCTCACTCACAATTTCATTGAATAGACCGTTTGTTATTGACTTGGAGTCTACAAACGGGACCTACGTTAATGGCTCTGAAATTCCGACCTCTCGCTATTATGAGCTTAAGCATCAAGATCGTAAGTAACCGCCAAGATATTGATACCAGCATGATGCCCATTATTCCTTAGTCTTAAAATTCGGTGAATCTAGCCGGGAGTATGTTCTTATGAACGTTGACGAGGCAGGCTCATAGGATACAGTAACATGCACTTAACTCGTATTTTGCCACGCCATTTGTTTTGAATACTGTCTGCCATATCAAACTAATATTCTAGTAGTTACATCTCACGCAATGCAACACCGAATGGACGTCCAACAAAGCACAGAAAGGATAATTGTATGTCTAAATCAATCACAACAACTGGTATTGTCAACGTAAACTGTCATTGCGAGTCATGAAAATGGGTAAATAATCCTTGGCGAACATTAACTAGTCCGAAGTGGCTTTTTGTCTCCGAGCTGCCATATTCTTATGTACAACTGCGAATGTCGCGGGTAGTTGTATTTACGGGTCAGCAGTTGTCCCTCCGCAAAGTCTTTGATGAGCCTGAATGAGGGCCGTTGCATCAGTGATTAACATACGCCAGTATGAAGGGCGGCATACCACGCAATAAAACGTTGTTTCTGGACGTTAATCAATGGCTTCAAGGTTGCTCCATCTGGTAATTCAGGAAGTTCGTCAAACAGTTCGGGGTGAAGGAGGTTGTCGTTGGGGCCAATACGCTTGTACAGTGCAGATGGATCGACGTAGTTAGGGAGAAGTAAAAGATCGTACATGGCATTGAAATAGACAGCTAAAGGAGAAAGATCAGTCATGTCCAATTTACAGAAATTGTTCACCTTACACAGTAGAGGGATACATGCCAAGATTTGAGTCTCTTGATGTTTAGGTAGTGAAGGAGGATGATTCCGCATACCCGCTAGACTCTCAACTTTTTTCCGAACGTAGCTGAAGTTATCAGCTTTCGAGGTGAATGCCATCAAGTCCGCCAATACACGCGATTCCCATATTGGGAGCGTGCAATTGGCTTCCGCCATGGCAGAACGCGTTTGACTTTTAAGAAGCCCAGCCAAAACTGCTACGAGCGAGGAATAATTGTTGATAAGGTACAATTTCTACCCGGGTCAAGTGTTGAGTAAGGATGCATTGAATTGCGGGTCAAAACTTACCCAAGCCACTCGAACAAATTTACAAAATAATGACGATCGTTCACTCAGTAAAGACTGTGCAATTTCGGTCGAGACAAAGCGAGTGACGCTATGAGCACGAACTCTCACAGCAGCAACATCATTAATTTTCTGTATGTTGCGTTCAGGATATTGACCAGCCTCAAACTCCAGCCGGCTGCGTTCCTTAATGAACTCGATCCATGACTTCGACAGTAAATCAGGCTTTGCCCAGTCCAGGGACAGGAGGTGATGGAACTGAATCTTCTCGAACATTTCATGATCCACAACCGTCATTTGTTCTGCTATCTCCTGCGCACTGAAATCCAGGATGAAGGAATGATGTGGTGAGCTGGGAGCGACCTGGGGAACCTGGGTGGCGACTAGACGAGGGCCGGCTGTCGCAGCATCCGCCGCATTAGGGTGAGTGCTTGTTCGTTCCTCACTAGTCTCCGGCTCGGGAAATGTCAGATCATCCGACTTTCCACTGTCCAGCGCAGGTTCTTGACTCCCAGCAGGTACGGGTGGGGTGTCTGAATCGTCAGCGGCAGTCGACTCGTCGTGAATAACATCCACGGGAAAACCATATTCATCCTCATCAGAATCCGACTGGAACTCATCGAGCGATCCAGTGTCGGTCGCCTCACCAGCCTCTCGTCTCTCCACCCAGTTGAGCCAGTCATCAATCTTCTGGTGATTTTCTTCAATCATCTTAGCATCTACCTGGCCTTCGAGCCTCCGTAATGCATCCTCCGGGTCACCACGACCAGATTCCTTCTGAACGAAATTGCGCTGTACAGGCCTTAGGTGCCACATCTTGAGGGAGCGCTGGCCTATTCTCCTGTCTTCGGCATCATGAGCGCTGGACGCCCCTTCACTCAATGTTGAGTTGACACCTGAAGATGTAGAATAGACCGAACGACGAACGAAAGTCGCATCATCACGCCGCGGTAGCCTGCGTCGTGTCGGCCGCAATTTTGAGCGCGGATCGGCGTCGGAGCCATCAGACTCATAATCATCGATTGACACAACATTCAGAAGCCCTGGAGGGTAAGGGTAAGTAGCCTGGGCCACAGATCTGCGAGGTAATAAGTTGCCGAGGCTTGACATTGAAGACCTCCATGAGGTGATCGAGGAACGAGCATTTCGCAAGAAGACAGATGAGCTTCTTAGGCTCTGCGGGGAATGCTGATGCAGGCTCATCGGGGCAGACATGGACGACGACGCCTCTTCACTTTTTCTTGCACCTTCTGGTTGTGCTGCCTGCAACGGACTAGGGTCGCCGAGAGAATCCCCCCTTCGATAATCTTCGGAGGGACCCTCTAGTCACATCACGGGTCATCAGCTTGGCAGTTGAAAGGAAGTGGAGTGAACACGAACCTCCTCAAACCGCATCGACCTAGAGTCCAAAGTCCCACTAACATCGGTGAGCGAGGGTGTGGACGGCGCTTCTGAAGTCAAGAACAGTGATGGAGGATTTTTAAAATGAGTATCAAGGGAGGCAAGGGATGAACTAGTTCTGTCATCCTCAGTGACCTTAATTAGGTTACCATCCGCATCCAACTGCAAATCATCTTCTGGCAAGTCATCCTCTTTCAGCGGCAACCCAGAACTGTGACGATGACGACCGATACGAAAAACTTTGCCAACCGTACCAAGGATCACACGTGAGAGCTTTCCATGGCGATGCATTGGCGGAAGAGGGGGACTGGTTGGGCGAATCCCTAGAGAGGAGTGGAGCCTCATGTGCGCGTGGGCCTCGAAGTCATCTGTAAGCAAGTCATTCAGGTCATTTACATTCGTGGACGAGAGCAGCCCGTGCGGAGGGATAGCTTGCAGTCGAAGTGGACTACCTGCATCGTTCTCGCCCCAGCCATCCGGAGGGGGGATTGAGAAATCAAGGTCGACATCTTCTAGGTTAATCCGCGATGGATGTTGGAAGATATCGTGACCCTTGAAAAGAAGTGGTAGTAAAACTGAACAACCAAGGGATGGTGGAGGAAGTGGTTGAATTATGCCATCGATTATATTCCGGCGAATATGTGACGGAAGTCGGGAGAAACCTTCGTCCCAATGCCTGGTTTTCATTCGAACAATGAGCTTAGCGAGCTTCTTGGCAAGTCCCTGGAAAAAAAGGGTTAATCGATATGCGTGTAATTAACTCAAACCCTCTCCGCTTACCTGGGCATCAGCCCGCGAATCCAAAAGCGGACTGCGATGGAGTGCATTCAACCATGTTGTAAGCACGATGCCGAGTTTGGGGTTTGATATGAAATCGAACGAAAAGAAATGGCCTAGCCAATATTCAAAGAGGAGGAAAGTCCGCATACGGATGGTGGCAAGTACACCATTAAGATCTCCGGAATTGTGGGGGTGAGGTAGAGAGGTCGAGGAAGACGGATCTAGAGTCCAGTGAAAGCGAGATATGAGAATATGTAAGAGATCCATTGATGAGATGAAAGCTCGATAGGTAAGGAAGAATATTTGCAGGTCTTCAGCGTTTCGTTCTGATGACAGTTGTGCAATCCATCTTTCGATGGTTGCCGCAAGGACTAATGGCCGCCGCCCGACGGATTCGATGCTCCTGCAGGAGTTTCAAAACGAATGCAAGCGTGATTATATCGACAAAGAAGAAACAAAACAAAAAGCATACTCAGGGCGGGATGATGAACCTGTAGGGTCGGAACCAGAACGCAAGCGGCTGGGGCTCTGTTCACGTTGAGGAAGCTCGAACTTGGCCGGCAAACCCCAGAGGACAAAACGCGGGTCGTCATTAGGAAGAACGGTGGAGACAGCCCGTGGAGGGAGCTTCAAAACTCCATACTCTTCATTTACGTAAGGGTCATTAAGCATCTGGAACGCGTCAAATGCGGCGAAAATGGTGCGAATGGATGTTTCTACGCCCTGCATTGTGGAGAACTTCGGCGTAGGTGTTGAGGCCCCTGGCATGCGAGCAGTAGAAGTAGATTCGAAAGATGGAGCTGCATGAAGCACATGCTGGGTGTAGGGGTCGGCAGCACGAACTGGGCTTTGGATCTCGGGTTCAGCGGTTTCGGCTCCTGCTTCATGTACATCCTCGATAGTGGCCAGCGGAGGACGCATTAATCCATAATGCGTAAAACCACCAAATGGGTCCGCAGCTGGATTGGTAGACATATCACGTTGGGCTTCGAATGATGACCTTGCAAACTGGTGGACAGCCTCAATAGCGTTAGCAGCACGAGAGCGCAAGGATCCTGTGTTAGATGAATGTGGCGAATGATATGCTTGGATGGCTTGAGTTTGGCTGTATGGCGATGAAAGGCTTGGGGGCGGCCTCAATGACAAGGACACCATCGATGTTGTTGCAGGAAACCCAAAGCTCGATCTTCCTCGATTGCGCGAGAACCTGGGAAGAGTGGATCGCAGCCGAGAGGAAGACAGCCACGATGTACCATTCGGTCCCTCCGTATCACGCACCAAAACAACGTCATCCTTGGGTTCCGGTAAAAACAAGTGATCCAAATTGATAATGCGCGTGTTACGGTGACTAATGCCAACAGCGATGAGGCGGAACAAACTGAGAGGTCAGGGATATGTGATAAAAAATCTTACCTAACACGATGAACAGTGCCCCCAGTCTGAGCAGTCAAGGTTGTGACGGAGTATGGACTGCGTATACCGTCCTTGCCAACGTTGCACATTTGGTCGTATCGTCGTTTCAACTCTCGAGCCGCAAGAGGGTCAGAAGTCTCAAGTACTGTAGCATCACCTGGAAGACATAGGTTGACACCCCAACGCGTGATGAGCAAGTGGCGGGGAGACTTGATCGAAAAGTGCGTGCAGACCATTTAAAATAACTTTGACACCAGTGAGATCGCGTAAAATAGACTCAGGGGGTTCAAGCTGCGAGAAGAGACGGGGAGAGACCACCAGAGTTTGGGCTTCCTCCTCTGTCATCGGGATGGGAAGGAGGGATGTTCCTACGTCGGGATACGATGGCTGGGACATTGCACCAAAACAATTCACAGGTAGCGCTATTGAAGAAGAGTCGAGGGGAACGCCCGACGCGTGGCTTGACGGCCTTGGCAGTGTCCGAGCTTGCCTCTCTTTGTGGAACGCAATTTGCAAGTACTGCTGCAGAGGCAAACGGAGTATGCCGAACTCACAGGAAATGAGCACTTAAAATCCGAAATATGATTGACAATATTGTTATTGTTAAGTAGGCCCGCAATCTCAGCGCATTATACCGCATGTTCAATAAAATCCCTATGGACTCTACATCCTGGGCTCTTGACGCCGTCAATGGGCCGCCCGAATTTGCACATATTCAAAACAACTTTCAATGTCACATGAGACAGTCACGTGCTCAAGAGGATCTGAATATTCATGCTTGGTGAAGCCTCATCCTCTCAGACTGCGGGGAAGAGTCGAGCGCCTAAACGAAGTGTTCTCACTGCCCAACTAGATGCAGGTCAGTTAAATGCTTTTTGGGGTAAACAATGTGCCTGTATCTCAATTGACAAACTCAGACTCAGAATTGTCTTCCAGCAGACGCGCCGAGAAATCCCAAAGTTTCGAGAGTCGCATGCTCAAAACAAGTCTCGAGAGGCGCCTCATTATTGCTGAAGACACTAGGCGCGATCTTGAACGCTCTTTGAGTGATGCTAAAGCAACCATTGAGCGGCTGGAAGACGACCGAAGGTGGCTAGCTGAGCGCGAACAACAGGAACGGCAAGAAAAAGAGGAATTAGAGAAGAAATGGGAAGCTGAGCGAGTGAGTTGATTTAGAATTATCGTCAGGACTTATTCCCAGTGGTCACCTTTCAACACAGCACGAGCATCTGTTAAACGCAAAATCTCAGCGCACCTCTATCCTAGAATTGCAAACTGAGCTAGCGGACCTCAAAGATGATTTTGAGCAACACGGACGATCTTCAGCGTCCACCATCAATGCCCATGCTTCCCACTTGATCACGGCGCGACGTCAAGTGGAAATGCTCGAGGACGAGCTGTCGCGAGCCAGACAAGCGGCCCAAGAACGAGACCGGACCGTTGCCGAACTTCGCTCTCAGCTAGAAAGTACGGGGGCGTTCGAAGAATGCGTTTCAAATGTGTCTATGAATGGTGGGCTGGATTCAAAGGAACAATGGCAGATAGTGCATGAGGAATTGCAGCGTCAAAAGGAACAGCTTCGAGCTTCCGAACGGCTCAATTCTGAACTATCTTCTGAAATCACCAAGTACCGATTACGGAATCAGAACGTGGAAGTCCTAATGGAGGAAAAGAGAAGCCTCCAGCGGAAGCTGGCGCAAGTCGAGGCAGCAAAAGAGCGGGTCGCCATGCTTGAAGGAGAGTTGGAGGCAGCCCGCGTGGAGCGTCAAGGGTGGTGAGCTGCCTAGTATCTTGTCCGTCCGTGTTAGATCCTACAGGGATTCGTTAGGCTCGCTTTCTTGAATGACCCCTCCAAAGAACCCAGCTCATCTACCCCAACGGCTCTGACGCAGCATCTGATGTCCCTTCGGCAATCGAATATGTCACTATCTTCTCAATTAACCACCCTAACTTCGACACTGCAGCAGCGGGATGCAGACATATCAGAACTTCAACGGAAAATATCAGCATTCCAAGAGCAGGTAACGCTGTTGGAGGACGAAAAACAGAAAGCAAACATACGGGCCGAACGACGAGCGCATCAGTCGTCCTTGCTGGAACGAGAAATTGCAACCGCCAACGCTCTTTTGAGAACATTCGAGGAAGAAGAGTCATCACCGGAAATGGTGCCAGCCACTCATGACCGACAGCTCTTATCTCGGATACGTGACCTTGAATCGTCGCTTTCTCAATACAAGACTGTCAACAACCACTTGCAAGACCAGCTTGACAGTATTTCCCTCGGCCGGGACCCTAAGACGGTTGCGAGGAACTCAGAATTGACGGCGGAGCGTGAGGCTCGGAAACGAGCAGAGCACGGTGCGGCGGTCCCTTTCTTGTCGGTCTTCGCTGAGGCCAATATCATGTTGCACAGATTTATCTGCCAAGCAATCCCGCATCCAAGAACTTGAGGCCTCAGTGGCGAATCTCGACCAGAAATTATGGGAGGCGGGAGTGAATATATCATCTGGAGCCTTGACGCCACGAGATACGGTGATCCTGCAAATGCAAGCAAATGCAGCCTCCGAACACTTCGCGTTGCGACGTCAAGAACTCAATCGCATTAAAAATGAGAATGCTGCGCTACTTAACCGAATCCGCCAGCTGGAAACTGCTGAAGGTGGGGGTAGCGAGCTTGTCCCCAGGGAAAGCTGGGAGAACGTTAATGCTGAGAAGGAAGAGCTACTGAGCACAGTCGCTCAGAAAGAGAAGCGCTTATTGCGTTTGAAGCAGGTACTTTATATTGCCTGCACTTTTGAGGTCAACCAGAAGATGCTGATGGTATTATTGTAGGTATTCAACGCAAAGGCTGGCGAATTCAGAGAAGCAGTATCCTCTGTGCTCGGCTACCGATTAGCGTTCCAGAGCACTCGAGTAAGATTGACGTCCGCGTTCGACAGCACCGCCTCGATCGTTTTCGACTCCACCTCTAAGCCCGACCAGGCAGATGTTGGGACAATGAAACTTATCTCCATCGGGGGTGACGACGACCCGTCGGGTCCAGCAGCACTACAAGATCTCATGAAATATTGGGTGCAAGAGCGCCACAGCATCCCTTGTTTCCTTGCCGCAGTGACACTTGATCGGTATCAAGCATCAACGAACGTTGCACATAAATACTCATCAATGGACACACAAACGTAAATCCTTCTCGAACCCCTTCTATTAATGTCATGGCTGTAGTCACAAGGCCCGACGCTCTAAACAAGACGATTCGCTCTAATGCTAGACACCAGTCTATTGCGATGGGGATTCGGAAATTTCGCCAGTACCCTCGGTGACAAGCGTCACTTTTGGCTTCGCAAATACATGGGTATGAGCCAAGCCTGGCACACTTTGCAAGCGCTGGCAGTTTATTTTAATATATGTTGCGGAGGACGAAATACATGCGAAGCGTACCAAAGGATTCATAAACCATGCTGTCTCCCATTCGTCCTCAGGCCACACTTGTTCGACAAACATCTGTATCTCAATGCTTGCTTGACGGATTAAATGTGCGTCTTTGTCACTCGCTTTTGGCTGCGTTATTCCGCCAGTAAAACCCCACAAGCCATCTCGTGCCACCCGATCCTTAATCCTGTATGGGGTTACCATCTCATGTACGAATGGTACCCGAGACCAAATGATGAAATGAATTACATCGAGGGGGACTAATTCATGTCACTATTAATCCCCTACAGAATCTTGAGAGTGTGCATACCTGAGTACGGCCAGTCGTTTATGACAACGCGTACCAACTCATCCGGGATGTCAACTGTGAAATAATCAGGTTCCGTTGTCCCCCCAGCGCCCGTCTTGTTAGGAAGAGCTGGCGGTCCATCCCAGTCAAGTCTTTTGAGCAGAATGTTCACTGTGCAATAAGTTCAGTGAACTCTCCCGTTGAGCATCGCGGCCAATACCCATAGGTCCTCCGCGTTTGACTGTCTCCTCGGTCCATTTGTCGTAGTCTTTCTGAAATGAAGGATGTCGATGTAGATTCCCAAGGTTGCTGCAGTAAACTCTTTGCTCAGCCCATGGATATTTCACCTTAAAATCCATTGCCCATCCTCACCCTGAGTCTGTAACAAACCATTTGAACTCCTTTCCCATGTTGATGGTGAAAATGATGCTCCACCTCACCTACTAATCCCTTGAGAGTATCCCAATCGTAAAGACGATCATAAGTATCCCTTTGGTGATGCTCTCCGGGTTTGATATCGGCTGCCCTTTGAAGCACCATTTGGAAGTACTGATGATTGGGATCAATTGAGAAGTTTAAGCGCCCGGGGCAGACATAAATTGAAATGCCACGTGGGAATGCCATGGCCAATTCGCAATTCGACCAGTTATGACGTCATGAAATCCGGCGCACAATTCTGCCTGAAAATATCCAAACGGTCTGGTCTTACCACGCATGGCCCTCGAAACCTGCCCAAGTTTTGTTATCACCCGTGAGACTAAATGCTCACCGGTTTAGCCACCATCGTGATAGATTTATACACATCTTCCGTGACGGACTCGATCAACACGATGTCCATAGATGAATGCAAGGTCCTAACACGCTTATGTGTTCAGTATCCTGGGTGACATTTTATGCACTGGTTAGAGAAGGCGTTCGAGGACACCCGTAGACTGTTTTAAAATACAAAAAGGGCTATGGCGCGTTAGGCTCACACTCCTACAAGAGAGGGGGTGAAAAAAATTATACGCGAATACGCCAGCGGCGACTACGCCGCATAACCGAGAGAATGAAGGTGGAACCCCCAAATGCCGTCCAATAATTCTGACGATATTAGCTGTCAATAATGTCAATAATCATATTATTGACAGTTCGACGACGGAAGCGATTGTGATATTCTGCAACAGACTAGCTATTCGGAGATCCAATTGCTCGTTGTGAGGGGAGAACCTATGAAAGTATTTCCAGAACCATGGAAGTGGGGATGTTACGTACCTAGGTATTTGAGAAGGTCAGTGCTGTTCCTTCGCTTTCCAACACTCTCCGCAAACAGTCGTTTGTTGCAGGAGACTTCTGGCTATGTAAAATTCACTCATCGTGAAATTGCCGGCGCTCGCTCTTCCATCCAGAAGTTGCTCTTCAGCACAACAGGAGCTAGCCGATCATGTTACTTTAGGACAGTTTTGGGGGGTATAAGGTGACTGGGAAAAACAAAAGGATGACGAGTCAGCCTGAGAATTTGGAAGGACGATTGTTGCCTAGGAGATGTGTTGGTATGCTTTGGAGATGTATTCCATGCTGTGAGGGGAAAAGAACATTGCGGGCCAGTCCATCGTCACGTTTCAAACCTGGAATGCCTCTTGTCACAGAGCGAGGGAGGTCGAGCCACGTCCTCTTGGAGACGAAGTTACCGAAGGCCAATGGCTCGAAGGGGTGGGTATGTAAAATCCATGCTTAGTACTTGCCCTGTGTTTCCCTGAAGTAAGCGGTGATGATGCCAATCGGAAGATGGCCCGAGGATTCAATGTACTCGATTCCCGGCTCAGTAGTATGGGTCGATGCTCACATGCCCCGGCTTCGTACGGAAGGTCGGATGCATCATCTTGGAGAGCGCAGCGTTTCTCACCCGAGGTATCGCGGGAAAGAGAGGCAAAGTGTCTCCTTGCTCCTTTCACATAATTGAAACCTAGTCTGACGTTATGTTTTCATTCCGCAGCCGATACTTGCTTGACCGAGATCCGGCTTCTATGTAATCCTGGAAACTTGGAAGTGCTTCGTATCATCAGTATAGTACTTAAGCCAACTCCCCGTTGCGTACGATATGTTCTGTCTTCCAAGTTCCACTCCCAGAGTAAGTGAGAAGTTGGCTAGCTAACTTCTTGCTCCGACGAAGGTGTTCATGGCATCGTACGCTTGCCGCCCTTGTCGGTACTGCCCTGAGCTCTGGATCGAACTGGTATCGTCATTGTACATGACTGTCCGGTAGGCAGGTTACCAGCCTCTATTAGTATAATTTCATTATTGCTTAATGAGAAAGAAGGAAGAAGCAAATTGTGTCGAGCCAAAGCTAGCCATAGGAGATTCAATAGCGCTTCGCATGCAGAGATGTCTAGATAGAACTTGCGCGTCCTAATCTTCTCCATACGCTCCGACGGCCGCTCTCCGCGTAACGCTAGTTGTCGATATGTTGCAGGACGATCAGAAGGTTCTGATGCCTCGTCCAGATCACAGCCCGACAGGTTCCGTATCAGAAATTATTACTCACATAGTCCCACGAAGCGCAAGAATAGGAATGGCGGGACACCCGAATGATCAGGCCACCCTAATTACGAGCGCATTCCGCCCAAACTTTTGATGGGGTTATTGTCAACTGCGGCGGCCAATATGTAAGGGAAGATGAAAATCCCGGACAGGCACAGCTTCCCCAATGAGCTTGCCTTGATCTAATTTGGGCAATTGATATTCGGAACTTATGCTGTGATCCTTTCAAATGAACAAGAGGCGTGCAAGTACGAGCGCTGTTGCGAATCGAATCCTCAAAGATACAGACACCGACGAGCCCCCACGATAGCAGCCCAGCGCTTATCTCTATGATTCACTCGGATGACGTTATCGCTATGTGTCACTTCAGGAGCTAGCGCGTTATTTTTGGAGCCATGTAAATTTGCATCCGACGGCAATCGACAATTTATTTCGGTTTTGACCGGCAGATTTGGTATGTCCGCAAGTGGAGGTATTTGATCCACACATCTTCTCCCAGGGCCCCGGCAGCACTTGTCCATGTCTTCGACCTCGCCACCCTCTGGCTCGTCCTCATCGGCGACCCCCTCTGCAAGTAACCCATCTTCTAGTTCCACCGATGGCTCTCAGTCGCCAGCTTCGAGCGTACGCTTCACCTATTTCTCTTCACCATCAAAACTTATCTTTTGGTTTCTCAATCGTAGTCCCTCTATCTATTTACGTTCTTAACGACCTTGCTCCTCTTGTTAGCTGTCTCCTGTGGTATTGTCTTGAGATCCTTTATCCTTCGGCGGCGCTTCCGCCGGCGAGTGGAGGCGGCAATCGCTGCTGGTGTCCTTCTCCCAGAGCAAGTAGACGCCCTGCGGAGAAGAGCACCTGTAATTGGTGAAAAACCAAAATTGCATGAAGTTCGTATTGATGGAGGGTATAAAGAAGACTACGAGCCCTCCTCGTCCGCGACGCGCGACGAGGATTGGTCTAACATCATGGTGTGTGCATTTCCACGTTCATTGTCCGGTCGTCGCTAGGATCTCATGGTCATTTTGCCTGTGCACTTCGTTCCGTGGCCTCATCGCAGCCCGTCTCTGCCGCGATTATCCCTGGTAATAAATCACAAAGCAGGCCTAACAATCCAGTTCCCCTTGTTGATCCTCGGGCTACGGCAGCTAGTCCGCGTAATACCAGAAGCAGATTTAGGTGGTTCAGGCATTCTGCTTCACATTCTCCCTCAATACTCCCCATGACTGCTCCACCCCCTCCTGCGTCGTCAATACCCACGGCAGATGGGACTCTCACTCCTCCCGCCCAACCAACCCCAGCACAACCCTCCAGTGACGACGTACTTCAGTTGACGGTGCTTATCGCTATGCCGAATGTGAATGTCCGTGCTCGAAGGAGAGAAAGTTCACATTCAAAGGGCAAAGAAGCAAGTAATGATGAAGAGGAAGAAATTCCCGAAGTTGTCTTTGGTACAACTGAAGTTAGATGGAATGCTGGTGCTGATTGGAAGCCTGACGTACCCGATGGGCCATCAGAACCCAAATCAGAAGAAAGCGCGGTCCATCTCAATGATAGCTAATATCACACATTTGTTACTGAAGTTCGCCTTTATCCTAGCATCTCATTCCTCGTTTGCATACTTCTTTACGGGATAATTGTACTACAGGCTGTATTTCTTGTATGAACGACTCTTGGTGTTATCCTTTTGTTGATCACCATTCCAACTGGATGTTTTGTCCATACGTTGGACAATGGAGCCGGCAACGGCCGTTTTCCGCCCACTTGTTCCGAATCCTCGAATCTGTTCAAACGATCACAGCCCTCTGACATCTAATAACGCGTCTTCAACATTGGGTATTTGCGATACTAAATAATCTGTGAAGAGAGTGCAAATGGTTGGTACAGTGCAGGCGCTCTGTTTACGCATGCCTTTATACTTAGCGTATTTGAATGGTTGTCAGGCCTCTGCACGGCTGTCATCCAGCCTTCAAACAAAACTATCCAAGATTTTTGAGAGTAGCTCGGACAGCTATACGAACAAGAATGGTGCGCTGTCCTTTTCATCAGCTCTCCACACACAGGCGTTCACTTTGCTCTTCGCACGCTTTGTTGTGGGTGGCCGCCGATCTCAATGCCACTTCTTGCCCGTGTCGAAACACCTATCCAGGCGAGAGAGTGATTTCTTCGCGGTCCATTCTTCCTATCCTCGATGCTTTGGCATATGAATATGGCGATGTCATCGTTGAACCAGGTCAAGAAGAAAATTTTGCTAGAACAATAGAAAGTTACCCTCCCTTGGACCTCACACCTGCTCTTATGATCCAACTAGTGGAACAACTATCTGGCGTCAAGCTTCCCTCTTCCCCGAATCATCAAGAAGTAGCCGGTAGCTCCAGTGATGAGCGTGTTGTTCCCAGTCTTGTTGACTCTCCGTCTCCTAATGCAGGCGTGGCTTCCACCGTGCTTGACTCGAGGCAACGAAGTGGGCCTGTTGCAAGCCCTGCTCCGAGTGCCTGGAATAGGAAACCGCAGCGCTTAAGAGGTCTTAGTGAGACGAATATAATTGTGCTTACTGGGGAGGATGGAAGGGTGAGCAGTCATTCTTAGTTCAGCTAACTGATAGAATATTAACGTTCCTTTCCTTTTGGAAACGTTCATATCCCGATAGGCAACCCCAACGGGTCCTCGTTCAGCATCTTGGACGTTGTCGAGTCCCAATTCCCCCACCGAACTGTCGCCACGGCTGTGGCCTGTAAATCGGCCACCATCCGTAGCTGGCTCACACTCTCAATCGCCAGATGCGGCATTACTCGAACAATCTTTCCTTGCCACCCCAATCAAATCCCCAGATTGGTCCTTAGCGGCTCTTTCACCAGACGATGATTATCCTTATCAACCACTTGCCGCTCCTTCATTCTCATCATCCTCTTCGTCCTCAAATCAAGACCTCGGCACCTTCCCCACACATTATCAGGATGACGATGACTTGGCTGATGACGAAGAAGATTCCGAAGATGAGACCACAATTCATCGACATCAACGGAAACATACGCTTTCGTCCATTTCTTCGCCCTCTATCACGCAAACCGCTCAACAGCGTGAGGAGGAACTTCAGAGGCGGAATGATGAATTGGCAAAGAAGTTACATGATACTAATAGAGAATATGAGAATAAGTTGAGTGATCACGAGGCGGAGATACAGGAGTTACAGGACAGGATTGAGGAATTGAAGAATGAGTTGCAGACGTCGAAGAGGGAGGAGAAAGAGTTACGGTTGAAAGCTGTGAGTGAAACCGCCCCATTGCCCCGTTGCTATGATTGACACGCCCTTATTCATGTTTTCCCGCTGCATCCTGATAGCGTACTTCGACTTCTCAGCTGGCTACAGTGCGTATGAAGACATGTATACTGACGACTCCTTTTCTAATTCATTCCCCCGCAGCTTGAAGCGGAGATGGCCAAGTTGCAACGTCAATTGGATGCTTCGCGGAACTCGCACCAGTCGTTGCAGAAGCAATATCAAGAGCAGATCGGTACGTTGTCACTCCGAACCTGCAGGCAGTTCAAACTTATAATCTCTTCATTGATTCAGCCCTCTCGGAGAACTATCGTGATACCATCAGGAAGAAAGATCAAGAGGTGAAGCATGCTGAGGAATTAGCCGCTGTGCATCAAAACGACTTGACAAAGGTGTGTGACGGACCGCTGGTGGTACTTGCGTTCATTTGTTTAACATTCGAACATGAATGTAGTGGCGTAACGAACGTGAACTCGCGGAGGCGAACATCGAGTCCCTCAAAGCTGAACTCGCCGCTGCCCAAAGCGCTCACCAGAGTCTGGAGGAGCAAAAACAAGCAAATCAAATGCTCAGAGAGACTATTGACCGTCTTCGACTTGACTTGGATGAGATTCGTATAAGCAATACCGCTGGTGGTGGAAAGGACAGTGCAAAGTCCACCGCGATCAACCAGAGGGGACATGCGAGTAAACGGTCGGTTGCAAGTTTGGCGGCTGAATTGCGTGATCGATTTGATTTGAAGGATGCGGCTGCCGATGGGGTTGAGGTCCAAGAGTTAGATAGTGGGGATGATGATGACGAGTTTGTGGAGACTATCATTACAACAAGTCGTAAACGAGTAAGTGAAAGGCTTTCGTCCATTCCTTGTAACTGGATAGATTGACTGTCCTTGTTCAGGTCGGATTGCGACGAAATCAGCATCTGAAACCGGTGGAAGACGCGAAGGAATTTGCCGATGCATCTACCCAGCATTGTTCAGACGAATTCACATCTTCAATCTCTACTCAGACCCAAGCGCCACTCACACGTTCCCTTGCCTCTACCGGTGCACAAACCTCACCCAACCTTCCCCGCTCGCTCTTGTTCCCATCGGCCTCTAGTGATGTAGATGATGATGATGCAGATTCAAGTTCATCTACCCTAACCGCAACCCCACCATCACCATCACCGATGAAGCCAAGATTACCTCCTACTCAAATCAATCCTGGCGAACTCCCGCCTTCCTATGCCAATCTAGAGGCGGAAGAAAGGGAACTTATCGGTCGCGAATACCTTCGCAAATTCCATCCAGGAATCAATAGCGACAAAGTGATAGGGTCGCTTGTATCATCATCTTCCTCCTCGCCTATGCCCTCACAAGAAGCTTCTCTCCCTGTATCACAGAGAGCAGTTCGACAGTGGATGAAATTCAAGGTGGAAACTGGTCGTCAATGCGATGCTATAGACCAAATCTTGCTTCGTGGGCAGAATACCTCTGAAGATTTGCAGGCTTCTTTGATGACGATGACACCGAGAAAAGCTCGTGAATGGGCTAACAAGGTCAAAGCGGCAGCCGAGGAAGAAGAGAATAGGGTAGCTGAGGAATCTAAGTCGAAGCCAAGGGCGACGCAACGAAGTCCACGAGGACGATTTTACAAACTTTATCCGTCCTTGTTTTACCCTAACAACGAAGATGGGGAACCTCGTCATGCAGAGAGGAACGTCTTCCTCGCTGGCATGGGTTTCGCTGCTATGATGATGATGGCATGTGAGTGTCTTATTCCAGACTTCTGCGGCTCGGCGGGTTCTGACGTCTGTGTATGGTGATTAGTGTCCATTATTCCAGCCATGAGACAGGAATACAACGACGCAATGTATTCGGATCGCCAACTGTGGACCTCATACAATACTCTTGGCCAGGTTTCTGTGTACGACGGTTTCTTCAATGGCCCCTCTGCTGGCGGCCAAAGCGCCTCAAATGCTGTTTGGACACTTGCTGGTCATGCTATTCAAGGAGGCATCAATGCCATGCGCCGAGCGCCCCCATCCTAACCATTATTTCCTTTCGAATTATGTCCGGTCTCCTTGCTAGTCCCCGCTATCTCGCTTAGTCCTGCGTAACAACCTCTGTTCTAATTGATATGTGACACTGCGGATACCCTTCCAACACATAAAACTGAAGCTGTGTCGCACTGACATCATGTTGTAGATCGATCCCTCCCTTTTTGCGTACTTAAATTCGCTTCTAGTGGCTAATACTTGACGTAGAATATTATCAATCGTGAACCATATCCTCGCGCGTAGTTATCGCCTGCTTCTGAACTTTCGCGCGCGCAACTAATGCATCCAACGCCATTGCATGAGATCTGCATACTAAAAACAAGGACCCGCTCACGATCATGATCACCTGATTTAACAGGTGTCGGCCAGAGGCGCCGTTCTATTTGCTCTTTCCAGCGCAGCCCTGGAACAACGACACAGCTTTGTACATTATCTCTGAGTGTGCGCTTTCGAAACCCACAGCCCCCAGATCTCTTGGCCCCACACGCCTATCGGGGAGGGCTACCCCTATCTGCAGTTCGCACCCCCAATTCCTCAACCATCATTGTGTAAGACCTATAGTACTTCCCTTTGATGAATAATCCCTCGTCTCCCGCTCTCGTTGCGCTGGTAACCAAATTGAGGTAGGGCCAGCTGATCAGTTATGCGCCCCGCCGCCCACTAGCGGCCCGGCCACGCCAACGTGTCGACCGACAGAGTTACCCTGAGGACCATTATATATAACCCCAGGGCTTGCTCTTCTTTGTCGGTGATTCCGGGGCACTTTCGTCCCTCATACTGCAAATGAGAGGTCTGGCGACGCTTAAGATGCGGGGAATGTAAATTGTGGAACGTTTGTTCCGCTTTCGTGGGCGACACTGCTTTCCCCGAGATTACTCCATGGAGAATGGCGCAGTCCATGTTCCGAGCGTAGCGCTGGCGATTCGAGCGGGCGCCAATTCAAACTCACATGGAACTGAAATGAATAAGGGTGACCCACCTGGTGAATCTTTCCCATCGAAATCTACATGTGATTTTCTCCACGTCCGTTTGCTGTAGGCGGTGCATGTAGTAAGTAAACATGCGCCCTTAAGCCTGATGGGTTTGAATTGAGTTGGGTACACAACACAGGATATAGCAGTATATGAAAACCTCATCGCGTTGATTCTAGATGCGTCCTGCCAAGCGTAGTTGGAAGGAAAACCCGTTGGGGAGCCATGGCACATGCTCAGCAGACATCTGGAGAATGCATGCGAATGGTCTTATCGCCACGAGATTTCGCACTCGCTTGGCTTGAATCCACGAAGCAGCAGGGCTTTTCAAACTCAGGGGCTTTTCGAAGCTCCACTTATATTGATCTAATTACGGTCTTGTGTGTTGCCGGCGGTGATCGGCTCGCAAAGGACCGACCGAGCCCCCCCCCCTCACCCGCGCCTTTCTCTCATATTTGGATGTTTGGGTTCCTAACACGTATGAAAAAGCAGTGTCAGAGGAAGGGGGGATTCGGAACAGGATCTCCTTGAATAGCACGAAAACCGTGCGCGCGGCTCTTGTGCCTTTCTCCCCAACAACTTGGTAGTCGCGCACATTCTGAGTCTGGGCCGAAAGAGTGGTGTTTGATGGTTGCGCTTGTGGTTGCCCCACCATTCGAGTTCACCAACCCTCCGATCGCCTGTGAACACGTTTCTGGAAACGCAGATCCCATCAACTTGTATATTGGGTCCCTTTAGCCAGTGAATGCTAGGAAAGATATGGGTTATAATTCCACTAAGGTGCTTAAAAGTAGGTGAAGACGCCCCGTCTGGCTTGCTTTCCTGAGTCGAGATGCCTCGAAACAAGAATAACGAAGGATGCTTGACCTGCCGGGTTAGAAAAAAGGTTCAGCCTCCCCTCCCTCTTGCCTAGCTTCCCTTAACACAACTGCCCCCTAGAAATGTCCTCTCAAAAGGGCTCCTGATGGTACATGCTTGGAATGTCACAGACTTCACTTTCTTTGCGGAGGATTTGGGGCTACCGTTCCTCCTATCCTAAAGGTGCGTGTTGGGCACTTGCCTAATCTTACGGCTGATAATCCGCTCAGGACAAGAATATGGTCAGATTGTTCAAAGACAGCCTTCGACGTGACCGAGTGCAATCCGATCCATTGGCAAGTCGGTGTCGATCGATTGCTTATAGCCGCCGTCCATCACAACTAATGTGCTTATTTTACTGAAGATTTTGCCTCCGCCTTATTGTTTCCTGGGTCCTTCATTGTTGCCAACCCCATTCCTGAGTCGTCTCTAATCCAAACATCAGCTGACGAAGATACAAGTACTACATTCATCGTACAGATCCCCTCTTTCATGTGATGTCTCTTAATGTCAGACCCCTCGCGTTCGCCTCTAAAAAAACGTTGGTCTTTGCTCAATTGGCCGGGCAACCGACTGAGTACGGGTCTAAATGAGAAGTATACAGTTCACGCCAATCTTTAGGGCCATCAGCAATCGATTAATGAAATTGAGACAGTGTTAATTCACTAGTTTGATTCAAAATCATCTCTATCGTCGTTCTGCTGCTAGCACAGCCCCTACTAGGTCCCTACTACATAAGTTCATGGCCAATTGACCACACGGACGCCCGGGCCCAATTCTTCCGTGTCCCCGGGGTGACACGACGTGGGCTTGCAATGAAATTCAAATGATCGATACTCTAGCCATTAGAGTTCAGGTTTGCTTTGGTACCCGCATGGCTCCTGAACACCCTCGAAGGAAGTCCGCCAGCGCAATTCTAGCCGGTTTGAATTCCAATCTGCTCACCGGCAAAGAGCGAGGGCGCTTCCTGTCACTCTACTCTGTCTTATTAGGAAGCTGTACATATTATAGCGGAGTTGGCCGAATTTATTGTGTCCACTACCGCAACGGCAACTACTGCCTTTATTTACCTTAACATTTGCCTTTCATCAGCTCCTTCATATCCACCACTGGGCAGTTTTGCCCCCGTGACTCTTCCAACAAACCTTCGCCGCTTAACTTCGCTCCACCAACCACACAGCTGGTGGCTATGCGCGGATGTTTGAGGTTACAGTGGTTCAACCATGTGTTGCTCTAGTCCGAGAGAGTGATCTCCACCTCCGCTTATTTCCCCATTCTCTTTCAGCGGTTATTCACACCTGGCAACTGATTCGCTCCGATCTGGTCCCTTGTCACAGCGCCCAACCTTACCTGACTACTGCTGTGCTCACGATACGCATTGTTTCAAAAAGGGTTCGACAAGCGCCGGAAATCCACCCTAGGGCGCAGTGGGCAACGGACCAGTGCGAATGGACCCAACCGACACATTCAATGGCGCCATATACTGGCGCCGCAGTGCCGGCCTCAACGTCATCGGTTGTCTCTTTCCCACGGTTGTCTCGAAATAATTGTATATTGTGACCCAATGTCCGAATGTCCAGATTGGGTTGCGTTTGTGCTGGTTCGGCCTAAGGTTCATCTGTAAATCCTTCCGTGGGAGGGCCTGGAAGTGCTGATGTTTCAAATAATTCAGGTGTCTTGG
>NW_024067459.1:0-28969 GCF_015039405.1 Cantharellus anzutake
AGGTACGGATACGTGCATGTTGTATAGCCGTTCGTGATGCAGCTGACCTTGATAAAAGCTGGGATCCTACCATGCACCTACTTAATTCATGAGGAAGAACAAATGGGAGATTAAAGAGAAGATGTTGAACTGGCTGTGTAGTGTTTGCGGCCAACACACTATATAAGAGGCTCAGCGCAAATTGCCTTATAGGGTCGTCCAAACATGCCATCCCCAACGAGCTACACCCCGGTGAAGACGCGTACAAGGTCGATTATAGACTGCGCGGGCATGTACTGCACATATATGCGCCGTGCGCAACATCAATTTATCTGCGAGATTCGATCCTGTTCTCCACAATTCCATGACCCATTTCATTTCAGATTAGCCGGTCGACGTTGAAGTGTGGAAGCACTGTTCGCGTTCATTACATACATGTTAAGGCCAACATCCAATCTATGTGCATCGCCAATCAAGGTCCAAAATGCACCCATGCATGTGCACGGCAACCAAGACATCGGGTAAAAAAACGAGATAGAAATGTTTGGAAGAGGAAAGAGGGAAGGGATCCGAGAGAATGCGGGGGAGATAAAAAGTCACTGGAAGGGGAATACAAGAAAATTTTTTTCTATTTGATGTGTCGAAAAAGGGGAGGAAGAAGTAATAGTTTTCTAAGCGTTAAAAAACAAGTGCTAAATCAAGCATCGTCTTCAATAGTTTCCCTAGTTCTCTTCCCCGCATTCACATTTGATGCAGTGTTCAAAGAGGTGCCCTTATCCCGTTGTGGAATTTGCTGCTGATCCTGTGAGCGTAATTTCGCTTGAACCTCCGCATCCATGCCCCCTGGCAATCCAACAGCGCCTAAACCCCCCACTCCCCCCGCGACGCCCACCACTAACCCTCTTAGCCATCCATTCTCCCTTCTCAAACTCTCGCACTCCCTCTCTAGATTACTGACTTTTCCCTCGAGTTCCTTTGCGTGCTTATCCATTGCTACCTCACGTTCCTTCTTTTTGGCACGGAATCGAGCTGAAGCGGCTGTGTTCCGACGGCGTTTATCTTCGGCTGGTGTTAAAGGGGTTGTGAGGTTTGGACTGTGTGCAGTTGGGGAAGAAGGGGTGCTGCTGGACGAGACTGAGGCACCCGATACACGGGGTTTCTTGGAAGAGGGTTGCTCTGATGTATTCGAGTTCGGAATGGTATGAGTGGTATACGGGGAAGAACTCGTAGGTGAGGAAGCTAGATGATTAGAAGGCGACGAGAGTGCGGCTAGAGCCGGATCGATGATGACAGCGCGATTCGCCACCCCGGGAGGAAGACTCCTAGTCGAAGAGGCAAAGATATTGGGGAAATTACCGGCGCTGGCGCCAGCCCCGACAGCATTATTTAGCACCGTAGGATCTTGGAAAGGATCGATTCCTAACCCCGCCAAAAATTGAAAATAATCCAATCCGGTCGAGTTGTGTGGGTGATGATGATCCGACGACAGCTTTGAAGTTTGAGAGTTGGAGTTGTCGTCGTTTTTATCAGTTTGAGTGGTGATGAGCGTGGCAGGATCAATTGTAAGTTCGGTCACTCCTTCTCCTCTCCCTCCTGCCTCGTTCGGAGTAGGTTTAGCATCGGCTTCGTCCGTATCATCATAATGTCTCACATCGTACTCGTTAGGATCGGTTTCTTGATCTGGTTCGTTAGAGGCAAAGTCGACGGTAGACCAAAGGAACAATTGGGCCTCAAGGTCGCTGGAGAAATGCGGGGATTCCGGGAGTAGATCCTGGGAGTCAGACGGAGGTGTAGGTGACGCGCGTTGTATAAGATTCAGGCCTTGAATCATGGAACCTGTGGAAACCATCTTCCTCTTGGACGAGGGCGAAGAGATAGTTCGTTTTCGGTGGAGATTTGTGTGACGAATAGGGTGTGTTGGACACTGGCTGTGCCAGTCGTCGATGCAAGAAACGGAGGGTTTGAAAAAAGAGGGAGTATATTGAGCTATGCGTAAGTCACGTGCACGGATCGGTAATCAATTGAGTAACGAGGCATTTTCAGCATCGCTTGTCGCTTCCGACTCGTAACGAGGGAACGATATTAATCCGCCCGTGATTGCGCACAAGGAGCCAAGAAAGTTGTCGATTTTATTTTACATATTTTTTAACAATGAAGATAAAATGGGGTGAAGAGATAAGGTTTATCACATCCATTCGGCGGTAGCATAGATGGCGTCATCCGCTCCTGTCCCACTTGAGGGAAGAGGCATCAAAGACGATGGCGCAAAAGCACGTCATTTGGGAGTGCGGCCCGTGTCTGGGCCTCACCTCCCTTTTTCAAGTGAAAGGGTTGCTAATTAATTTTCTCTAACTGATCATAAATGTTCCTTCTGCTATAGCCCTTCTTCCACAGATCATGGATTCTCCTATAACTCCCAACCGGCAGTAAACCGATTTGTTCGGGTCTCCATCTATCTCTGGGTGGGTGCATGAGTGGAGCTTAAATAAGCAGGCATGAGTTGATTAAGCAATTCATTCAGATTATTAATTCTTCGCACACTCCGCCAAGATCAGAGTCACATGACTACTCTGACCTGGAACCCTTAGATCACGAGTTCTATCTATATTTGCATGCTTAGGCAGGATCATCTCCATCTACACGTTTTCCGACACAAAAGCAGCAGCAGCCAAACTAGGGAATAGGAGAGGCAACATCGCCATTGTGCTGCCAACTCGTTCTCCGGGCTCTAGCAAAGTTGTTCGGATATTAGCACAAGTTCCGACAGGGTGGATCATGCGAATACGATCTATTTACATGTAGAAGGCTCCAATCCAGGGGGGGGGACGGAACTTTTGCCCAGCAGCAGTTAATTAACGTTGATGAACACCTAGCACTACGGCCTTGGACATTACCCCACCGGGGATCTGGGCACTCAAACAACCAGCGGAACATCGACGTTGGCAGTAGCTCCGGGGTGTCGTTGCTTACGCTTGTCAATTCGTCGGGGAAATAAACCGACTATCGATCGTTTATAAGTTTCTTCTTGGGCGAGCCAACGAAACCTAACGGCTCCTGTTTCTCCGGTGTCACTGGAAGCACCTCCGCGTTGGTCCCCACCCTGCTCCCGAACCCGGGGATACGCAAACTAAATCGCTACCCCCCTTGTCCCGGCAGCCCTCCCAGAGGTGAGGAAGCTTCCAAACCCAGGTGGAAAACGAACACTCGCGTCGACTCCAGAAGTGCCAATGGCTTTATTGCTGATGGTGGATGAGGGCACCAACACCGGGAATTGTTGACGTAGCTGGGTGGCTGATGCTAGATAGTAGTAGAGCGAGTAGGGGCGCCCGCCCTATGCGCAGCAGCTGCATCCGCATCCGATCGCACGGAAAGACCAAGGTTGGATGCTGCACTCGCTCCAGCTAAACTGAACTCTGACCCGTGCAGTGGCACCCGCCATTACTGCCGTATAGCAATCTCCCACTGCACCTAGCGACGATGGGTGATCGTCAAACACCGCGGAACTCGATGCCGAAGGATTGAGCATAACCAACTTCTGATTAGCTTGGCAACTCAATAAGCCCAAACCCGGTTACAACCACTGCAAGTGGTTTGAGCTCCTTGTACAGGGTAGAGAAAACGATTTCGAAAGTTGGATGATATCACTCTTTCACCAGAAGTGGGGCAATCATAAGTGCTATATTTGGACCTACAATAATCATCTGGCTTTGAATGGACTTCATGCCTGACAGCCAGCGCGCGCGCAGCCAACAGACGAACAAACTCCGTTTCGGAAGGGGAAAATAATGTTGGCCTTCAGGGCGACGGCAAATGGACTCCAAGAAAGTGGTAGGACTTTTCGGTGAGGTTGGGTCGCTATATATTGGTTAAGGGTGAACTGTAGAGTTTATAATTGGTTTAGGGAGAGATACCAATTACCCTTTCACGTCTTCTTCAACAGAATTCCAAGGAAATTTATCTGGGAGCCACCAAAAAGGGATTTCAAGGAGTCAAGAGTCTCGTGAGAAAACAAGCAAAATCCGCGGGGGTTGTTTTCGGAACGCAAGATGCTGGTGAGCCCACAGCAAAAGAATTCATAACAGGGGATCCAATTGGTAATGAAGATGACAAAATATTTTTCATCATGCAAGATTCATTCATTGGTGTTATATATTTTGTGCTTTGAGGCGCCTAGATTACGAACTTCCCGAGAACATGGGCCCTGTTCAACTCAGGTATGCATGCATACTCGGCGAGCAAGGCGATGAAATCTTCCTGACATCAGCGGAAACAACCTGCCCTAGTAACCTAGCCGATGACCTTCTGCGCCGCTCGAGTTGAAAGCGATTGTTTTGTGTAGACGAATAATGCAGATTGTATTTTCCCCAGAATACTGAACAGACGATGCAAAAACAGTAGCAGAGGTCAAACAAGGAAACATGAATGCGTGCCACAAACCAATTTCGAAACCTCAGTTTGTTTCGTAGGTTTCAGTGAAGTAGGTCGCGTAATACGGCAGACTCTGATTGGGTTGATGCTCATTACCGTCTGAATATGGTGGATTTGGGTTCGTTGGAGGAAAGGCTGGGGGGACGAGAGGCCAGGGCTGGCGCTAGATGGAGAAGTTAGCACTTAGAGAGGATGGAGCGATTAGGACTTTGTTATTACCTCTCTGGCGATCGGGGCGCTGAACCACTCAAGTAAGATGGAGATTGAGTGGGTGACAATGACCCTGCAGTATTATTAGTGGCGTTTGCCACTTCAGGAGGATAAAATGAGGCTGCAGTGACAGGTGAAGTTGCAGTTCTAGATGCATAGGTACGGGCAGAGCTAATAGAGGCTCTCGTTCTGGGAGCGGCTGCTGCGCCTGTGCCCGGCCCTATGGAAGTGAAGACATTGGGATTCCCGGTGACGCCAAACTCTGATCCTGCAAATGTCCTGACAACCGGCGCCGCCACTGGGGCACCTCCGAAAGCAAATGGCGCACGATTTCCAGCCATCCCAACCGCCGTATCAACCCCGTGAGCCGCCGATGGCACCTGAACCACTCCACCCGCTGAACCCACAAAGTCACCTGTATCGCGACCTGCGATCGCTCCAAATCCTGCGGAAGTTCGTAGACCATTGGTAGCCGTTGGAGGAGTCTTTCTAGCTGCTGATCTGCTCCTGGTACAAACAATATAAGCGGCGGTCCCAATAATTACGACGCCAGCCGCCCCGCCGACAGCAATCCCTATGATTGTAGTTTTTTTCATACCCTTACCACCTCCACCCGAATCGTCCTTAGGTCCACCAGAGCAAGAGGCTTTAGGGGGATTGTAGTCGAAGACTCCAGTGGGGTTGATTAGTCTCTGATTCTCTGGCGTCCCTGGGCGAATAAAGGATGATCAGGGTATTATTATCGGCCTGTGTTCACAGACTGCAGCAAAAGTACGCACTTCCAGTCTTTTTGGATAGCGGGGCATTGTACCTAGAAAAAAAGGTTGATGTCAAACCTCCGATGAACGGAGCATTCCTCACCGAAAGAGTAGACGTACCAATGGTTGTTTTGGCTTGGCAAGAGATAGGCCCAAGATGGGATACGAGTATCATTAGGGATTGAGGAGAGGATGCTTGAGATGAGCGGAAGAATAGAGTTAGACCCATTTTATTTCAGGTAGTGTTTATCTAACGCACTCTCCTTCCGTGGTGTTAGAAGTGGAGCAATTAGAAGCATAATTTCCCCACCTGCAACAATTAGGCTGTTTATGGGCCTCATACGTGGTACCGTGCACACGACTTACGTGAGGTAGGGTCCTCCCTGGCAGCCAGCGCACGCGCTAATCAAATTGTAGGTGACAGAGGAACATGTGCCTTTTAAATGCCAAACTTTGAGTGATTGAACGATGGCCAGGGACGCGGTACGGGACGTACACATTGATGGACGGCCTGGGCTGTTCCCCGGATACGGCACGCAATTCGGGGGCAGACTCCAGACTTCCCCAAATCCTTGAACAAAGGGTAAGCAATGTAACAAAGAAAGCCTCGAGGAGCATACCATCACAAACTCCAGTCAACCACGCCGCTACCTAGCAAAGCAACCAGTGATCGGCAAGCATTGTAGGCAAGAGCGCCGTCACTTACCAGGCACGGATCCTGGCCTAACGAGTTCTTTGCCTAAGGGAACGACTTCGTTCATCCCCGAACCAAAGACCGTTGGAGTTTACTAACCCAATCGTAAGACGGATGGCAAACAACGTATGAGGATCCGAACAGTTGCTGAGTAGAGTTCAGAGGTGCAGTTGTCTTGAAACGGAGTCCCAGCGCGAAGCCTTCCTGAACAAACAACCACAGGCAGAACAGGCCTACCCCCAGAACGAAAGCCATTCACGAAGATGAAAGAAGAGGACGATAAGGACTAGCGCCAACCACGCGCCCCCAAAATGCAAAAATGGTGACTCATGCACATATCAGGCAGCCCTCGGTAGAGCTTCCCAAGACGGCGATCTCTGAAACTGTGCGGAACGTCCATTAGCATAAAACGAATTCCCTGCCCTGATAATGATAACTCAGTTCATTCCAGTTGAAAAGGCTATACACCCAGGCGGTGCCGCAGAGCTGAGGAAACCGAACTCGTGCGCGAGCTTTTCTCCAACCTCATAACGAATGAAGCTAATTGGAAGGACACAGAATTAACGTTAGCGGTCATCATGCCAAATCTCAGAGAGTGATCCTTTTGAATTTACCTGGCTCTGAATCTCTGGGTTCCACCAGCAGAACACGGTGGGAGTCTGATGCGAGCCTTAATTCTCATTCGTATACAGGTTTCACGCTTGTGGTATCCCTTCTGAATTCTGAAGTGAACCCCGATTCAATGCGATTCTCCCCTGGACCGCCTCATCGTGCCTTCCTCATCTCTTATCTTGTCATCATCAACCAACATCAATTCATCCTGCCTCGCGGACTGGTTCTAACCGAATGAAGGACGATGATGCAGAGTGTAATGTGACCCAGAAATCACAAGTTGAACTATGAGAGCATTCGAAAGAAAGGAGAATGATACGTCCAGAATACAAACCAGGATGTGTAAAATTAAACGAACATTCTTCGACGACACCCAACAAAGGTCAGGGTAGAGGCGCAAAACTGCTGGCGATGAAAAGTTGGGCACCTACTTAACAAAAATGTGATGGCAAACAGAAGGTGTCTTTTGGATCTTATGCATTAATAGGAAGCGAGGTGATCATGGGCTGGAAAGAAAGCCGGCTCGTTCATTTCCAACATCGCGATAAAGACAAGAGTTAGCACCGAAGCAATGGAGATAGACGGCGGATAACAGTTTCCTGCTGGTTGAGATCGCCATTGTTGTGCGACTTTGCGTCGCATCAATACATTGCACGTGAACACAGAGAATTTCAGCCAACACTAGTCAGCACCAGCACTACTAGTACCACCAGTGCTTGCTCCTGTCATTACGATGTCGTCGGCGGCGGCCGTCAATGGTGGGCAAAACCCTTCAAATGCCCAACCTCAAGATGCGCAACGGCCATCTTTGTGGTCAATGGTGCAGAGAATGTTAATGATTTGGATAGCATCGTGAGCACCTAGGGCCTGCCGCCCAGCTATTCTCTTGGATTCCTCATTTGTTAATACTTGTGTTTGTAGTCAAATTGGTGTGTACTGGTCCTCAAGCCTCTCCGAGTCTGACGAGTGACTGCTTGTCCTTACACAGTAACCAAATACGTGTTGAAACCGTTGCTTCCTGAACCCCAGGCAGCGCCGGGTTCCTCAGGACCCGCACCTTCTGCTCAAGGTGTTGGTGGTCCTTCTGCAACAACCGTGAAAGAGAACGCCGTGGCACAGCCCATATGGTCACCAGGAACTAACTTTACGCTTGATCTTTACGTTTCTACCTCTTCAACTCCTTCCGATCTCTTCGCGAAAACTAAGAAAAATGATGGTAACATTCTGGCTCACATTACTTGGGAGAATATAAACTGGGGAAACTGGAGTGTCGATGAGGTTTGGACTGGGGATTTACGCATACCTACTGTGAGATCCTTACATAGCTCTCCGCCCACGATGTGCTCATGTTGGGTAGTCTGTAAGGCCAAGCTACAACGATACACCAATTTGGGCGTACATTTTTCTCACCATGAGCGGGTCAAGCCCTGACCCTTATAACGCCATGTTTTTTCCACCGCACGTCCATATGGTTCGCCGCGGTAAGTTCTGGGACTCCGTTGGTGCCATGCTACTGTACCACTGACGAAATCGTCACTCAGTGTTAACTAAATACATGAAGCCGCGAAAGGTAGTCAAGGAGAGAAATCTCCTGAGCTCGGAACAAGAATCTGTTGAAAAGCCTGAGCCGGAACCGGAGGTAGTGAGTGCTTTTTTGTTCATGATTCTCCATTCTGCTTACTCTTCGACTCCCCCCCTTACTCTACGGTTGATTCTCAGAAACTTGTACCGTATTGGTATCGGAATCTCACTTTGGCACTGGTTTCAGACGCCGGGCCAATCCCAATCAACCAACTCCCCCCTCCTATGGCAGAACGTACGTTACTTTGGTCATTTCGTTCACCCCCATAATAACGTGGGTCCTTCATCACTCTCAACAGACGTCATGTTCACTAAACAAAACCCGAAGAACCCCAACGAAATATCCGAGACACCTTATTACTATCCTATCGTCTTCCACAATACATTCTGGCACCTTCAGTCTTCGTACGAACCTCTCACTCCCAACAACGAGACGCTTCCATTGCGTATCACGTTCTCCGCCCTGTCGTACTTTAAATTCCAACTCTACGCTGTTATGAGCGCGTCCTTTGAGCAAGCGCAACGACAGGGGGCGGAAGGTGGAGGTGCCGGTGCCAGCGCTGGTGCGGCGGAGTTGGATGAGTTGAAGAGAATGTTGCTTGAGACGAACCCAATCTTGCTGGTGACTACATTTGTTGTCAGTGTGTTACATGTGGTATTTGAGATGCTTGGTGAGGCTTTTTTACTTGTTGTGGTTGGTGGTTCCAAGGAGCAACGGCGTTAATGGGTTTTATTCATAGCATTTACTGCCGATGTTGGTCATTGGCGCAAGAAAGAAGAGCTTACTGGAGTATCGGTTCGGTATGTTACGGTCTATATGGCATCGTTGGTTACCTTGATTCATATTCATTGCGTTCCTAGCACTATCTTCACAAATGTTTTCATCCAGATCGTCATTCTCCTGTACCTTCTCGACAATAACGAGGTCGGTGTGATTGACGTCCCTTCTACTGTACACTTCCCCACTTCAGCACACTTGACTCACATTTTGACGTAGGAAACATCGTGGATGATTCTATTTGGGCAAGGCACTGGGGCGCTTATTGAGGCCTGGAAGATCACGAAGGTTCTGGACATTAAGATTGTGAGGGCGGCGCCTGGAAACAGATTCCCTTACGCCCTGAAAATCACAGGTTAGCCTTGCTCCTCCCTCGTGGTAAATTCAAGGGGTTACTGTCTTCTTTCGTTTAAGACAAACACGTATTATCGGACGATGAAAAGAAGACTCAGGAGTAGGTTCCAGCGAGATATCGTCGATAAGTTCTGATGCTCAATATCCTTTTCTTAACAGATACGACCGACTTGCGTACCGCTATGTCTCCTACGTTGCAGTACCTCTCCTTCTGGGGTATACCATCTACACCCTTATGTACCAGACTCACAAAGGGTGGTACTCGTTTGTTATCAGTACACTTACATCATTTGTCTACACATTTGGCTTCGTACGTTGTCCACTTTTCCCACCAATGATTTTAAGTACGACCCGGCATTAGGCTCAACTTATCCCTCAACTTATCATTAACTATAAGCTCAAGGTGTGTCGCAGCTAAGAATGTACCGTGACCGACATTCATTCTCAATCGGTTTCAGAGCGTAGCTCATTTACCTGCCAAGGCTTTCGTGTACAAATTCCTTTCGACCATTGTCGACGATCTATTTGCGTGCGTTTGTAACCTTACCGCGAGTTTGAACCTAGTCGTTCTGAGTCGGGCCCTATACTTGGCGGTTTAGTTTCTGTATCAAGATGCCAATTCTCCACAGGCTGGCGTGCTTCCGAGATGATGTCGTTTTTCTTATTTATCTCTACCAACGTTGGATCTACCGTGTTGATCCCAAACGAGTCAATGAGGTTCGTCCAATTTCCACTATTCAGGTTTATGACTTATTAATCTCTTCGTTAGTACGGGCAAGTCATAGATGCCCAAGTTATAGAAGCCGAAGATAAGACGGATGGAGATGCTAAGGAAGGAGAGGAGGGAGAGAGTAAAAAGGACAAATAGTGTCTTGTAGCATGTCATTGTCGTTCTAATCTCAGGGATCACAAGACTGCGTCGCAACCGTGTAAGTACCAAGTTCATTATTTCTTGACCGGAAATTTTGGCTAGAGTGTGCGTCTGGCAGTGAGACTAGATAATAATCTCAGTGACATGGGTGCTCGGCGAATGTAAAATGCGTCCTTGAACTGGAGACTGAACTTGTGAGGAGTTGTCTTTGCAAAAGTAGTGAGCACTTCTCCTAATAAGTCACGGTCAACCTTTGAGTAGGTTCAAGGATAATTTCATCGAAGCGAGCTCAGAGTGGATAATCATATACAAATTCCGTTCGCACTGGTCCGAGGGCCAATGTGAGAATCGGCAGTATAATTCCTCACGCCCATGAACTGCAGTGGCGAACCCGATTTCAGAATGAGACCAGAAAATCTTCCGTTATTTTATCCTCCAGTTACAGTCGTAACGTTTTGATATGAATACATGGCCTTTGGGGCGGATGGCCCACAAAAAGTCTCAGCTCCGTCGTCCATTGCAATCCGCCCTAGTTAGGATAGAAATTAGAAAATCGGCATATCGTATGCGCTGCCAGGGGGAATATCTCCATGCATGATCCCACCCGGCTTGCGCCTCAGTTTTGATAGGAACCAGGGTTTAATAAACGATTCAGTGTCGCGGGGAAGCAACGAGTGTATGTATGATGCGTCTCGCTTTGAAACCACGCACCACAGTTGCGCGCGTGAGTCCAACAGAGGCGTCCCGCACAATACGTTGCTGATGTGTGTCGCTGTTGTTCAAGGCCAGGGAGATAAAGATAACACTAAAAAAAACGCAGACTGGAACGATTATTCGTCCTAACAAACGATCGGTAAGAGTTATCATTAAGAGTCCCTTTCCTTCCTATCATTTTTACCACCCATATCAGAGGAGAGTGTCATACGTGAGAAATCGAAGGTGAAACCGTCCGAAGTAGCATCGAATAATTTGGGCGCATCGTGAACTTGATTCGGCCGATATACGCTATGATCAAGACTGAATCAGATATGCTGCATATGGATGGGTTGTACGACTGACGATATTGACTTGGTGTGTCGTCCTCGAATGAGAGAGCTGGTACTTCGTTTGGGACGGGAGCCTGTGCGAAAGCATTATTTAGGGGAGGCTGGGAACCAAACAAAATGTAGCTTACTTTTTGTGCCGGGCTGGGGCCACTGAAGTACGCCGATTCCGCAGTGAAACCCACCTCTAATCTTCACTTCCTGAGTTGGTCCCGCCTTGCCCTCCCTGTCGATAATTACATCCAGATATGCAAATCTTGTCGTCGTCCCCCACGGAGCGTAAAACACCGTTTTCAAATGAGGCATGCTTCGAGAAAATTTGAGCATGCCCATCGTGACGTAGGGTGACACACTATTCGCCCATTTCCACATGATTGTTTCTGCTGGACGCTCGCGCCAGTGACTCAAGTGGAGGTGGTTCTGCCGAGAGAGCAGAGTGTAGAAGTCGAAGTCGAACACTCCTCCTGGCTCAAGAACACGGATGCTGTGTCTCAGATAATCCGCTGGCACCCAGTAATGTTCATCCCCTAATGCTGGACACTCCGCGATATCCACAGGGAAGGGGAACCCACCAGAAACCTGAATCATCTCCAAGGAAGGGAAGGAGAGTAGGAAAGCTGATGAACCCTTTACGATGAAGAAATTCATTACAATGAACTGTGACTATCGTATTCAAAGAAGCTATTGTCCCACCTGTACAATTATCTGGTTTTCTGGAGTGGGGTCGTTTGCGTCCAAGGCTTTGTGGCGCGGGGGCGATTTAATCCACAGATTCTTCAGGTTGCTCAATGCACGGAATCCACTCAGATCTCGATAAAATGGAGAGGACCCAACTGATATTTTGAGAGTGTGGAGTAGGGTCGGATTTGGCAAACTCTCGACGATAGAGCAGACAACTGCAATATCGATGCCGTCTAGAGACAGAGACTGCAGAGAAGCCAAGCACCCTACTTGTGGGGCCCGGTATACGTCGCACCCAAGATCGGTAATTTGGGGATTATTCGATAAGAAATTGTCAACCGCAGTTGATAACAAAGGAGACGTAAGTCTAAACCTGGTAAGGTGTTCATACGACCCCGTTTGAAGAACAGGGGAAATGACATCTCGCGTAACCGTGGGATGCTCCTCGGAACGAGGAGGGAGGCCCCAAAGAACGGAGAGGCACCTTAAGGTCTTCCTCGCGCCGTTCAATAAGTGACAGCAAAACGCGGCGTCTCGTTGGCGACGAATGCATATGGATAGTTCTTCAATCTCCATTGCACACGTTTCAACTAGTGAGGGAGTGAAGTTGACAGCTTCTCCAAAGTCGTTTCCTAGGTTCAGGCTACGAAGCCGAGTCATCCCACAGATTGCATGGGCGATAGGGTCGAAGTTCCAAGGACGGACGTTTGACTCAGAATTGTGTGCTGTGCCCGATACGATCTTTAGGTCACGGAGGAATGGGAAAGCCTTAATTATGACCGCGGTGCCATGCTCGGGGGTTGGCAGATCATCAGAACCTTTCCATGCCGATTTCTCCACCACAATCGTGATTTTGCTAAATTAGTTAGACAATTATGATCTCCTTAGTCACTGCCTCCCCTCACCGAACGCAAGGTCCAGCCTTCTTCACGACGACATCCCATCTGAGCGCTTCGGGATCACGCGGTGGCGCCTCTTTAGGGTCGAGCGGGTAGAAGAGGGTTGTGGACGGCGCAGTGCATTCGCCTTCTGTAAACCAGGCCGTGTGGAGGGGAACGAGCTCTCGAAAACGCCAAGAAAACGTAAGTGCCTCGAGCTATTTTGGAGCCAGAAATGTATACCTCATCTAACGCGAGAACGGGAATGACGCACATGTTTTGAGACAAGAGAAAGAATTTTGAGCCTTCGTCGGCTAAGAAGGGGACAAACGAGTTCGAAAACCAAGAGTTGTCCCTGGGTCAGCATGCTATACTTAAAAACTCTGCCTGTGCGCTGTGGTTTCGGGGCCTGGGGTGAATTCAGAGGTCGGGTGTCACAGCCACATCGAAACTGAGTTTCGGGAGACTATACATATAGCACACAAACTTACACTCGTTATCAACATGCCTACTCTCTTTTCACGCAGTAATGACACTTACGCCCCCCTGATGTCTCAAGAAGCGCCTTCCAACCCTTACAACGCGTCAAGCTCGGTTGCGTCTAACCCTGCCACTCTTTCTACCCTTGGTCACGGTGGATCTCCTATTGCTGCGGTCATCATAGCCCTGGTCGAGATTATCATCATAATCATCTTGACGTTCGCGCTTGCAAAATGGTGTCTCAACCGTCCGGTTCTAGCTCGCAGAAACCAGGCCGCCGAGGCTAGCAAGAAAGCACGTATTTCCGTCCAAAGGATCGATGTCCCGAAGATCGAGATCGTGCTTCCCGAGCCTGTTCATATTGCTACTGACAAGGATCTTGAAATCGACGGCAATCTATCCCCTACTCTCTCGAATCTGGGATCCACCTTGAACAAGGTAAGAGGAAGGAGCCACACAACAGGAACGTGGCTCACCGATCTCTGTCTGGTCATTCGGAAGGGGACGAAAGGAAATGCACCCCGTAAGGCAGAAGGAAACCCGTGAACTTTTCATTATCGAACGAAGCCCATCATCCATACAACGCTCTTGCCATCGGCCAGACTAGTGTCCTGTACTTAACATCCATGGAGTTGCAACGGCCAGCCTCAAGTGAACCCATATCTGTTTCGCTCTATGATGAGAAGCCCTCAATCCGCACGGCCAGGCAGTTCCAACTTGGCAGGGTAGATGCCAAAGATAAAGGCCGGACAAATGGCAGAACGTCGTACGGTACTGGGGAATGCATGCGGCATCGCACGCTTAAGTTCATAAACTGAGTGTAGTAACGAGCAGACGCACGAGGAGAATTCGGAAAAAATATAAGGAGCAGAGGAAATATGACATGAAAGGATGAAGCAAAAAAAGTGGGAAATGAACAGAAGAATGACTTCAGTTACAAGAATAAGAGATCACCAAAACCTCGAAAGTCCAAATGATTGCAGTGCCTAGGATAAATGAATGTACCTCAAATGGATTCAATGTCCACGAAGATAACGAAACTAAGGTTAATTTTACAGTGCATGCTGCGTGCCACGATAACGCATTAACTCCTCGCGCTCCTCTTCGGTCGTGTACCTTAGAGCCAAAAGCTCGCTTTCTTGGGGGACAAGGTCAGCATACCTTGTTAATGAGCCTTTGGAGGTCCGAGGGAACGTCACTGCAGAAGAAGAACTGTTCCTGAGTGCCGTTTCCGAATATGAGGGATGTATAGGGAGGGCGAATGGTTGTTGGCCCATTTGCCGTGGGTAGAGCTGTCCGTCGCTAGGGGCAAGACCAATACCCCGGGCAGCAGTCACCCTCAGCTTATCTTCCCGTTCCACTGAGCGGCGATGCGACCCCGTAAACATGGAGGCAATGTTTGCAAATCGACTCCGGCGACGGGATGACTTCTCCGAAATAGGGACGAGACTTGGTCTTCTGACTTCATCCTCCCAACGACCAAGTGACGGCGTGGACATCCCGAAGTCGTCCACGCCATAATGGTACAGTATTGGAGGTGGAGCCAAATCGTGAACCTGAGCACCCCGAGGAGGACCGCTAACGGATTGCCGACGTCCCTCTGTTGCCCAGGGAGTACTCACTGTGTGAGGTGGAACGGAAACGGACGCAGGCCGTAAGGATGGTTGACTTCTTGTGACAGGGAATTGATCACCAGGAATAGGAGGAAGGTCTTTATGAATGGATGAGATGGAAGGTGCTCGTGGGGTGCGAGTTGTTTTGACGGTCAATGCAGGCGAATTACTGGCAAAAGTTCGCCACGAATCCTGTCCATAAGGAAAGTTGATTTCAGGTGGCTTCGTCAATCCGTGCACAGAATGGACTGCTCGTTGGCCATCACGGCGATGATAAGAGTCATCTGTATAAACTTCGACCTCATCAATGGGTGTACTAAGCCTACGATCCTCACTGATGATGCTTGTGCGAGGGGAGAATCGACCTGATGTTGGGGTGCTTGGCGAAGGAATGTATAAACTGGGTGCTGATAACGGGGTGTTGGGATTCGGTGCAGCAGAGGGCACCGTAGCAGATCGTGGGTGAGAGAAGGGTACGATGGTTTGCATGGGAGGTGTAGAGACATGCCGACCCTGAGGGGGTCTTTCAGTTCCATTTCGGCTTACAAGGTATGAAAGTGGAGGTGGAGGATCAAGAGGAATGTCGTAGTCACTGGCCTGAGGCCGAAGTCCGTTATTTATCTCAGAAGACTTGGAACGCCGCGTATTCTTCCCCGTCATCATCTTCCACAATCTTCCTAGGCCACCCTTCTTGGGTTTTGTCCGTGCTTCCTCTGGCTGGGGTCGAGGCTCCACGTAGGTTTCGTCAACGACTTGACTGGCACGCCACAGCTCCTCGTCGTAAGGACCTTCGTACATCTCGCTTTCATTTTCCAGCCCCAAACTGCGGAAGCAAGAAAATGATCAGTACGATAATAAAATGTAGATGGGGCTATGACGCACTGTAGAGCCAACATGCTTCCTGAATTGTTAAGTAAACTGACTTCGCTACCGTGAGCGCCTCTCCAATGACGGTATCCAATAAATCGAGGAACCGGGGGCACGGCTTCATTCGAGCTTATCGACTGGACACGATTAACACTCGCATCAGGGCGTCCCGCCAATGGCGATGACAGCCTCTTGTTAGCTGTGGCCGTCGTGGGGGATAACGATATTTGTGATCGATTTCCGTAACTCACACCTTGCAATGGGTTGGTGAGTGAATGGATGGATGATGCATCAGACATAAATGTTCCCATCGACGTCCGGCTCGTCTTGCGGGTGCGCCTGCGCTCAGCACGTTCCTCGGCTTTGCGTCGTTCGCGTTCTTCCCTTTCCTGACGCTTAATGTCGACACGCTCAACAATTAGTCCATTCGGTAGTAGAGTGACTTCACGAACGTCAACCCCATCAGGACTCGCAGAGGCACGCAGCCTGACTCCCTCGTCAACGGACTCCTTTTTTCGCGATGAGGGTCCCTCAGCAAGCGTTGAGCGACGCAATTGAGAATATGTATCCTGCAGACGAGAGTTGCGAACATGGGATTCGTGTTTGCTTTCCTCCCTGGCCTGTAGTTCGGCTGCAAGTAAATCCGCTTGGCTCTTAATGAATTTTTCAAGCGTCTGCCAGCGCGCAGCAGGTTCTTTTGGATTCTATGTGGGATCATGGGCTGATGAGTCCCTAACCTTATCGTCAGACACCCGCACATACCATAGTGAGCCAAACCTGGAGGTTTGCCTCTGTCAACATATCACCGTAGGCTCGTCGCTTACCGGAAGAGGAGATCCCTAGTCTGGCATCTTCTTCCTCCTTCCTACATAGCTCTTCATACCAAACATCGCTCTCACGTTCCCAAATGCCAGGACTGGTGACATCCACATCCGACATATCGCGATCCCGCATCATACATTCGATGCAAACCTCTTCTGGTGCCACAACCTTCTGGGCATATTGCGGACGAGCGAGGGAGGTAAGTTTGGGGGATGCAAGTTGCCGCGGTAATGTGGAATATCTCGGGGAAGAGGGTGGTATTGCGCTAGCCGGAGATGAATATAGTGCAGTGAATAGTTGTTCCTGACCCCGGCTAGCCGACATATTTGCCGTAGAAGGGGGAGGATATGGTTTTGTTATTTGGAGAGCAGTTCCAGCATTTCCAATAGGACGTTCATTGATTAGAGGTGGGGAGGGGGAAGGTTGGGTATGTTGAAGTTGTGCGGATCAGCATTCGAAGATGGATCAATACGCCAAGGCCCGTTGACTATGCGTAATTTCGTTTCGGCGGAACGCCGGTTGCGTGATGTATTGTCGTCATCATTATTAGATGTGCTAACAGTGCTGCTCCTTTGCGGAGCGTTAGATGTATCCTCAGGTCGAAGCACGTTGCCGAACGCGGACGACAGGGTCCTGGGGCTTTCAGACAGGCCTTTCTCCGGGTCGACTGGAGGGGGCGAGAGGGTGGTGGCAGGGGGTTGTGGCTGGGAGAGCCTTGGGGAGTTGTTTTGCAGGCTAGGTCTAGGAGACGATGGAACAACGTATTCTTTTGGAATGCCATTTGCCAGTTGATCGTCCCCCCTCAGAGTGTTATCATTTCCCTGAGAGTGCATAGCCCTGTCTTGGAGAGCGATAGATGGAATAGGTTCACCAAAAGAGGTTGGTTCGTTTTGTCGAAGTGAGCGTCGTGGCTCAGAGGACCGAGAGCTCATGGTTCGACTGTCTCGTCGGCTTCCGGATGATTGGGCCTGCTCAACCTTTAGATCCTTGAACGAACCCAGATGAACGGTCGGCAGCAGAATCCCAATGTCACTTAACGTCTGAGAAGGAGGCTTCGAAGCGGGATGATTGCTGGGGACAACTCCAGCACTCGCCATGAGAGGGACGGTTCGAACGTGCCCTTGACGTTAAGGAGTGTAAAGGAGTTGGGATAATCAAGAACTAAGGAGAAGTTTAATAATGCTCCGGTGATTTTGGACAAGTTTGATGGGAGCTGCCAGGAGTGGAGCAAAGCGCTCTGAAGACGTTGAATTCCAATTGAGTCCGATGTCAACCTTCCGGAAACAGTCATCAGAATATTCATTGAACACAGTTCCCATCCAATTGGCATGTTTAGATCATTGAGACGGCGAGAAGATGCACAGAAGTGCCTCACACGATCAAGGGACGTTGAGGGGACGGGGCTACAATGCGAGTAAAACATACGCAAATACGTAAAAGTGGGGGGAAAAAGGTAGGGTCAAGGTAAGAATTTAAAAAAAAAATTGAGAAACAAAGTCGAACGATTATTTGTTGCGGTACCTGGAAACGATCTCGCCATTAGAAACGCATAGGAGCACAACCTGCAGCGAGAGAATCACAGACCAGATAACACTTTTCCTGTTTCTCCTCATTTTACGCTGTAGCTGCAACAGGCCATACAGCAAAGCTTCCGCCGTCGGTGGGCATCCCGGTACGTAAATGTCAACAGGCACGATCCCTAACACACAATGAGTAATCGGTCCCTGTCCTGTGGGTAAACCGTTGTCACCCACGATCGCATCCCCTCACGACGGAGTATGAGTAATGATAATAGCCGCCACCGTTTGCACAAGAACCCATAGAGATAACCCATCTTGGCTCTGGCATTTGATCATACACTTTCCGCAAAGCAGGTGCCATCTTATTCGTCAGAGTTCCCGCAACAATCATGATGTCAGATTGACGGGGACTCGCCCGGAACATTATCCCCAGTCGATCCTGATCATAGCGAGCAGCAGCTATGTGCATCATTTCAACTGCACAACATGCAAGACCTGAGAAGGAAACTTTTCAGTTCGATGAGAGCATTTTGAACGAAAACCCAGTTATACCGAATGTCATGGGCCACATGGAGCCTTGCCGTCCCCAATTCGCTATCTTGTCCAGTGATGACAACACATATTCTGCATATATGGAGAAGGTCATTCAGCCACTGCATCGATGGGATTCAGCGCACCAGCTGCATTATTTGGCGTTTCCAGACTCAACTGGGTCGAGTCTCGCTGAGCAATGATAGAATTAGGGATCTTAGACGTTTCTGTGCTATCCGTCGCATTTGCTATTGATGTTGAGTGTAATGACCGCGAAGCTGCTCGTCCAATGATGTGGTGAGAATATGTTGTTCAAATAAACTAGGTGCTTCCTTTACCGGACAAGCCAACCGCACGGTACAAAGAGGCTCCTATGGAGTCTCCATGAGCATGGGGCGAGCGAGAAAAAAAGGGCACACCTCGGCCACTAGCGGCTGTACGACAGAGCGCTGCTAAGGACATTGGACGTTGCGTGGTTAAAGATGGAGTCGTGCTTACATAAGCAACCGTGTCCAGAGGCTGGCACCTTCACTGGACATTCCGCCGTCCATCAACACTCTCTAATAATATCGCTAACGTCCCGCTCGAATAAGATATTCGTCCAGTTTGGTTTAAATTCTTACAGTGCGGCGTGCTTAAGCGCCAACCCTACACTGCCCCGGGCCTTGTCCACGTCGTCACTCACACTTCTGTACTTACATTACTCGGGGCTTTGAGGGTTATTCTTGTTGGGAGGCACTCAAAGTTGTAATGCCCCAACCCACGCTGGTCCTCATGCTGCGGACGTGTTTTGCCATACTCTTAGCTACCGTCTCTACCTATGCCCGTACCAACCAGCAGGCACTAAACCCTAGTCAGATAGCATCACTGAACAACTTTGGGACCTCTACTTCGCTTGCATTCCCCACCCAAAGCTTGGCAGCCTCAGATGCCACATCGTTCCTCGTGTCTCATGGTTGGGATATCACCAAGAAAGGTGAAGCCCATCACTCCTGAGCGACATCCCCCGATTCCCTCTAAATTGATTCATGCCATTCACTCACACCCCCCCTAGGCCACGTAGCCCAGGAGAATGACACATCCTTTATAAGCGATCCCATCACTAAGGACGGCTGGGTTTATGCCATTGACTATCCAAAAGGCAGTCTCTCTGGCACCGGGGGTGCGGAGTTCTCCACTTACTGGAACAATTCGGGTACAGCATTCGGCAGCATGCTCGTTCATTATGAAGTGGCGTTCGATCCAAATTTCCAATGGGCGCTTGGCGGTAAGCTGCCTGGTTTGAGAGGGGGTAGTTTGGACGGATGCTCTGGAGGGAAGGATTCTCCTGATTGTTTTAGCGTGCGATTAATGTGGAGGCCAGATGGCAAGGGGGAAGGCAAGAATAACTTCACGATTCTCAGCTTCGCATGTAGCTAAGGTTATTTTATCAGCTTACGCGTACATTGCTGCAAGTACCTCGTTTTGTGCAGAAAAGGACGTGAGATGCAATGAGGATGGTTACGGCACTAGCATTGACCGAGGATTATTCGTATTCGTGTCTTCAGGGTTAATGCTTTTCGATTTTTTTGTTCTTTGGCGTATCTTATGGAGATTTGCATAGGTGGAACGAAGTAGACATGATAGTGCAGCTCAATAATCCTCCAAATTCAGCCAATGGCATCATTCAGGTTTAGTAAGGGTATTCCTCGCTTAGAACTGCGATCCTCACCGACGATATACCCCAGTTACAATGGCCTTATAGCTGTCAATAAAACTGGATTGCAAATCCGTTCACAGGATTCGATTACAGGCATCACAGGGCTATTTTTCAGTACGTTTTTTGGAGGTGGGCAAGCAATTCCTTCTTTCCAACCCTCACGCCACAATGAAGGTGCTTTCTCATTCAAGGAAACAACGCATCATGGGAGAGCCCTATAGACCAGCACGCGTACTTTCGTAATTTTCAGATGTGGGCGTCCGAATCGTTTTCCAAAGCATCTTCTGGCATTATTTCTGCCCAGATACCATCGATTTCCCAGCTCTTGACCCTGGTTGGGTCTGTTGTGCTTCTTTGGATTCCATTTGATATCTGATTTCGCCTCTTACGCGCGATGTACGCGTTTCTCTGGCGCTGGAGCCCTAGTTTTCGACATTCTCGAATGTACCAATGGACCAAGAGCATTTCATATTGAATGTATTTCATGGACTTTTAGGTTCTCATCAAAGACCAGTGTTTGTGGTTGTAGCTGCAGTGGTTTATTGCAATCTGGCACCATATTTGATCTTTACAATTTTGTTGGAACTCTTGACTGCGCAAATGTTCCTGTGTTGACGGGGACAATCTGGTAGGTGGGCAAGTGAAGTACTAGCGCAGGGTTGGAATGGAGGACATTAGAGAAGGGTTTCCTTGAATCGAACACTAGCTTACCTGGAAACGGTTAGTTGCGGGCGCTGCGAATCCCCACACACGTTATGTTTCATGGCCGCGATATGCTCGGCGGCTACACTCGCGTAATAACGGGAGACTTAAGATGAGACAAAAGCTAATAATATTATGCCTAACTAATGGGCTTTTATACTACATATACGGGGCTATGCTGCAGATCGGCGGGCACGTCGGGAAGTAGGCAGTTACCAGCCTCCATTAGAATAGAGTCGGGAAGGCGGTGGCGGAGTGGTGGAGCGCCGGCAGCATTCCAACTAGGCGGTGACTAGCCTTTCTTTAGCGGGAAGCATTCCAACATGATCTCATGTATGTCGGGGCTAGCTCGCGTCGTTGGTATTGTGAGTTTCCACTTGAGATCTAAATATCCCCCGGTCAAAAGTCCCCGCTACTCCGTAGCGGGTCCTGCAAGCTCAACTGAATTGCGCTGTATGTCGTTCCTCTCACTCATTACTAGACATTACAGCAATGTGAAAGTTGATGTGTTGACGTTTCTGATTCAAGAGTCGCAAATTCACGTGCTGTTCAATTGAACAAATGTATTGTTGGATTGACTATTCATCGGGATTGGGCGAAACACGTCCGTGCGCTGCACTAAGTGGGACGTTCAGAGGAGAGGATGAAACTCACCTCGAAACTGGCTGCCTCCTTTTGACAGGGGTTCCGAAAGCACTAACCATAGGCAAAAATATCGACAAGAAGAAACCGGGTGTTACAGGTGGAACTTTCGGTTCAAGGGGATCATTTTTTCAGAGTCCGGCATCTTCCGTGGTCAAAAGGTATATATAAGGGATGCCAGCTGGCGGAAAAGACTTCTTTTCTTCAAGCTCTTTCATGACAAACGGCAACATAAGCGCCACACTCGGTGCGGGCGGGTTCATTCACGCACAGGTGGTTTAAATGTCAATGTCAGTGGAGCATGGGCACTTTTAAGGCACTAAGCCCCTAGACATCGAATCTGCGGCGCTTTCGGCTCTTTTTTTCCTTGTCGTTTGCATCTCCTTTTTCCCTTGATGTCCGTCTAACGTTGATGTTGGGTGGAGGGGAGAGATGGGTGGGAGAGCCGGATCGTCATGGAGGTTACCAACCTTGCGGTTTGTATCAAGACTCGTTGAGTCCAAGGTATTTTAACGCACTCTGGGTCCCCATATCTATGTTTGCTTTGCTTTTTTTTTTTTTTTTTTTTTTCTTCTCCCCTTTCATTGCAAACTCTGAAGTAATACATGTATACACCAATATAATATACAGGCGACTCCATACTAGGTGCAGAACAAGTGCGTTCAAGAAGTCATTTTCTAAATATCATGATCTGGTTGCCATCACCTTAAATGCTGCCGCGGAAAGCACCTCCACCAACATTTCTGCCGCGCATGGTAGATGACTCCGTTGCGGAGCCGCCGGTAAACGGGCTGCTTAGTTCATCACGTACCCCTTCGCGAGCAACTGAGGTCCTCAGCTCCCCTTCTTCACCGAAAACGTTCGTAGCTCCGGGAAGAATTGCAGAATTCTTGTCGGTGAACTGAAAGTCTGTCCGGCCAATGCTGGGTGATGAAGAAACGAATGGTTCAGGGGATGTTGGGGCCTTTGCGATACCTGCCTCCTGGTAAGGCGCGAGGGTGTCCTCTTTTGCAGCGTTCGGATTACCCGTTGGACCGTAAATTTTGCTTGCTTTAAGCGCATTTTTCAGGGCACAGATCCACTTGTTGCGCCGTTGCACTGTATATATATAGTTAACATCGATCAGCATCCTTCGAAATGCGTTTCAAGTTTTCAACATCACCTTTAAGGGCGCCCATTTGCCAGTTCTGTATCTCGAGTTAGATGAGAGGTATGAGATTCATATCGATCGACTTACCGACTTGTATTTGATTCCAGCCTTCAGCTTCATGCTCGTCTGCTCCGGAATGTCTGAACAAGCGTAAATGGTCATTCCTCCCTCAAACGAAACTGTGCTTACCGATGACGTACACATCAAACACCGGCAGATAGTCTCGTCGTTCGGCCTTGACGAAAGTTAGCATCCGAGCTGGAGAGAAGGTTGGTGAGCTGGTGAATCGACTCTGCACCGCAGAACGTACACCGCAAGTCCTCGATCTGCTCGAAGCTAGTCGAAAAATCCACATCGAACTCGAATGCCTCAGACATAGGACCCTGTGACAGTTCGTCAACCCCTGTCAACCCTCAATTTCCGTAGGTCTTCCGAACTCACCGAGCGACGCTTGTTCAGGATGTACTTCGTATTAAGGACAGTGTTAGGACACTGGACATCGCATCCCCTCGAATCAACAAAGATAGTGCTAAGCAGACGCATCTCTTTCACAGTGAATGCTTCTTTATCGATCTCGATATTGTCACCAATGTCAAAAGGATGCTTCATGAAGAGGAAGATGATGCTAGCGAGCACTGGTTTATACCTGTGAGATGGTTGTTCTGAGAAACGATCCATGATGCTTACCTTCCTGTGCAGAGCTCCCAATAAGCCATGACAGACCGAGAATGGCAGAGCCAGCTCCGGTAATGATAGATGAGATGGATGCATCGAGCATAATGGCGAAAATTAACAGCACTAGGAGGATGTAAAAGGTTATGAAAATATTGTCCAATCTCCCGGTTGCCGAGTCGACATCTTTCATAGAGTTGGCCAAGGCAAGTCGCTCATGATGGATATCTACGATGAAATGTTCCGTAAGCCGTGAATATGATACCGATAATGCAAAGTGACCTACCGAGGATGGTGGCTTCGATCTCATCCTGATGGCAAATTCAGTATTAGGTTCACAAATCCTCTTGAGACACACGTACCCGAGTCACATCTCCATTTTCATCTCGGTCAAAAATCTCGAACGCAAAGGCAGCTTTTTCACGGTTAGGGAAGAACCTGGAGATATCCTCCAACACCAAGCGATCCGCCCCTCGGAAAGGAACGAATAATACAGTCGTCGGGCGAGCTAGCATAGATCCGCAAGTCAGCAATGCACGATCTATTGATTCAAGCGAAACGGAGTTACCATCCGGGATTTGTTTACACATTCCAGAGCGCTAGCGACCTTAGCCGCAGGTGAATTGGGCTGTAAAATCGATGTGCCAGCGATTTCGCTCGCCATGTTACCGAATGCCGTGGTGGTTGTTTCAGCAGTGCGTCTAACACCTTTGAGGATCCTCTTCAATAGTTTAGCAGGACTAATAGCGCCATTCGAGGGTTGTGTATTCTGCAGTGCATCCAAACGGTCCGAGGGCGTGTATAAAGTGACCTGGCGGGGGCACCTGTCAAAATTGTTGCATGAACGAGATAGATAGCGTTGTAATCACCAGGCATTCGACCTGAGCCTTCATGCGCGCGATACGGTCCGAGTAACTCCGCTCATGAAACTTGTATGCACTGAAAATAAGTATCAATCACACTAACCGCATAGAGCAACAGAAAAAACATTTACATCAACTGAATACAGAACTTCTCGGCCAGCAAACTAACAGAGCTAAGCACGAGCCCGAAAACCAAGCGCCCAGTCAGCACCAGCGCGTCTTGGCTCGAAGGATATTTCTGTGCGTTTTCGCGCGTGAACCTGACATAAATGACTATCCCTTGGGTCAGTGACATCGTCTCCCAGATCATGCAATGGTGCTCACTCGGATTATACGTGACGAAGATAGCGATCGACCAAGCTACAAAAGCAACAGGACTGTGAAACTTTGAGCCAATAGTCATACCGTGATCATAATGAGAGTAGAAAGTTCACCGATGCAATGCATTTAGCCAGTCTATGTACTTGTGTAAACTGACCGCAGCAACCCCAAACGTGCCTCTCAGGAAATGGGGGAGCACCATTGCAAATGCCAAAGCGGCCCACCAGCCCCCCCATATAATGCTGAACCACACGGACCACCACAGTAGCCTAACGTGCCATATCGTGGCCTTAGGGGCTGACTGGAAGAAGGTATCAGGAAGAACCAAGAACGAGACGGAAAGAAGGAAGGGCCACACCGTTACGGACAAGATACCAGGGATCCAGACTAATAGGGAGCTCTGTGAGACGCTGGTACGTGGGGAGTTCATCATTGACACTTACGAAGGGCCATTATAGGAACAATAAAGATAATCCATCGTGTTATAATAGAAGAACTTAGCAAGAATGTGTAGATTTTCATTAGCTGTGGGAATGGACAACGGAAGTGAGCTTGGAGAAATATAAGTGATGGCGAAGAGCATACCTTTCCCTCGGGCAAGTCGCCTTCGGCAACTTGAAAATTGATTTGACTGGACAAAAATGTGAATGACGCCAGAAACTATTGGTTGCAAGCCTTGGGACATACCTCCCATTCTTCGCATCAAATTCGTCTATATTTTTCCCCAAACTGCCCAAAATGTTCCAACTCGAATCACGACTCTGTGCCGGTCGCTTGGCATCGGTACTGTCAGAATTATTCGGTTTTTGAAAACTTGTTGGAGTGATTGCAGGACGGGGGAGATGGGTGGGATTAGGGACTTCAATCTTAACAGGTATTTGAAAATTGGGGTTTTGTGGTGACAAAGAAGGGCGTTCAGATGCATTCATCTCATATTTCTCAGTATGGGTGGATAAACTCTCCAGATCGGTTGAAGGCTGTCGAAAAGCCATTTGTTGGGGCCACCAAGCTCGTCCTTGTCCCAAAGTTCAAAGGATTCTTGAGAGCTCGCGTTGCGCTGGAGTTGAGGGGAGGCGTTGTTGATTCTGATTTGTGCCTGGTACCATGCAATTATGTACTATATTTCGATCTCCCCGGGGCGTAGGGTCCGGTAAAGAGAAGCTGGTCACCTGCCTAAGGGTCCGACCGGGTAACGCTGTCCGAGAAGATCAAATATTTCCGCTATATATCTGTAGCGTAAATTGAGTCCCAAATTGAATGCGTTACTGATGCGGGATCCGTCTATCGTGTATAAATGAAGAGAATCGAGGACCTTGCACTCCGTGGCTCATTTTCACATCTCCGGCCTTATCTTGTACCCCCGCTACCCGGGCTGAGGGGAATGCGTTGAGAGGAGACACGTGCACGACGAAGGAGAAATGGAAGTAGGGTTCCTGATCGGAATCGAGCATCGTTCAGCGCCCAGGTCAGTTTCACCTGGTGGTCAGCTCCATCCCTCAGCAGCACTACTCCATATACCCGCACGCTGACCCTTCCTGTGCACCCTCACTGACGACAAAGTTTGGACAGCACGGATGATATCGATGATATTGTTATGCGACACTCGGCGGAGGATACTCAAGTGGCCCTGACTAACATAACATTAATGTAACCGCGCAGCGGTATAAGTAGCGCTCTACACATGGAACGCTGTGGGGTTGCACCGAGACAAGACAAGATGAAATTAACCGGCATAATATCTGCGGACGATATGGATATGAGTAATATAAGCCATGACGTCGTCCGTCAAAGAAACAAATTTAGCAAATGCGGGGTTTAGGAGAGGTGTAGTAAAAATAGACCATATTGATATGCTTACTGCGCACACTAGTGGGAATGGGAGCAAGTCGGATCGCATAAGGAACCATTGTAAAGATGGTAAAATACCTTCACTTCTACGACGATTAGAATAGTATTTTACCATCAAGACTATGGTCCTTTACCGAGTTCCCATTACCATGCTAATGGGGGCAAAAAACCTATTTCTTCGTAGTTTTAACGATGGTAAGCGGTCACTTTACCACCGTCGCATTTGGTATTTTGCCACACGGGTCTTTCATCAGGCAGCCATGGGGCTGATCAAGAAGAATAGTGCAGCGGTGGGCTCAGAATAAAGGGATCGAAGGGCAGCTACAGATGTGTAATCTCTATGTGTAGGATCGCCAAGATCGTGCCTGCAATTGCTCAACCTGGACAGGTGATGATGAGTGTTGAAGCGTGTAGATAGAGGCAAAAAAAACCGAGCTACAGCAAACTGAGGCCTAACTAAACGAAGCCAGGCATGGATCCAATGCGTATGGTGAGTGTACTTACGGTGAGAGAGAAGTGGAAGTTCATTGAGTCCGGGAGTTCCCGTTCAGTTCGGTGCCTTGGGCTGTTTATATGGGCCGCTAACTCCGTGGAAGTATTGCAAGGAGTCTGGAATTACCTAACGTTATTTCTTCATTTTTTTTCTGCGCACCCTCCGAAGCCCGATCCCCTCGTCGTTCTGAGAGGTCAAAGACCGTCTCCCCACCGGTTCCATCCCCTAAAGAGAGGCTGGTCACCTGCCTACGTAGGAATAAAAGCACTCAGCATCTGCTGAGTGCCAGCTCACCGAAGCTCCTGGGCTGTTAGATCCACAGCCCCAACCCTTTCCTCTCGTTCGGAGAGGCTAGTAGCGGTTCCTACGGCCACTTCCCCACCGGTTCTAAGTGGGGAGAAGCCAGTGGTCCCTACCACTGTTCCTGTGCAACAAGCGCCAACTGTACGCCTAGGAGCGTGCAGGCGACACGTCCCACGTCGGTCCCAGGCCAAATTGATGGCAGCCTGGCGCCTGCGGACTGCCAACTCGCGGAAGCGCCCTGCGCTTCGATTTTCTCTGGGACTGTTAAACTCCCAGCCCTTTCCAATTCCTTCCATTTCGAAATGTTGGAGACGGTCCAAACGACCATTCTCGACCTATTCCACACCAGGTTGACAGCATGCAGACAGCAAGCCCACAGAAGCGCGCAGCGCTTCAACAAGCCCTGAGGCTCCTATCATTTTCCCGGGTCCGGAACTGTCCCAGACCCTCATATGCTCCTCCCCTCCCAATGAACCCAATCCTGGAATTCCGGAGGACTTCCAAGGAAGGCACGCTTGCCGCTGTGGCAAGCAATGTTCTCCTGCCCAGCAGAAATACTGGGCCACCGATTGTTTGAGAATGCCCCCAAACCAGGAGAGTATGCTGGAAACTCAACAGCTACTTAGGGTGCTTAGAGTGGCTTTCGGCCACTATGGATTGTGGCCAGAATATTACTTTCTTCTATTCTTCGTTCAATCGCTATGCCTTACGTACTCAGTTTGGCCTTGTGGACTATGCGCTTGGACCTCAATGCTCAAACATAATATCTCGGATTTTGTTCATCTTACACCTCCTTCAGTTCACTGATGTGAAGCTGAGGTGAGAGCGATATTCTAATTATTTGTTATGATCTTTACCAACAAGTCATGCTAATACTTAGTTCACAATCTACTGCATTGCTAAATACATAATTCACTGACACGAAGCTCTAGTAATTAAATATCCAACCATGTAAAGAAATGATGGGATGGGAATTGCATGGTCGCAAGGAACGTCAGGGCAGCGCAGCAGCCATTCTAGTATTCAAGTATTAACACGGAATGCATTATCATCACATTTTGAATGCTGCCGTGGATTCAGGCGCAAGCACCAGGCTTAAGCGCCACCACCAACATTTCTGCCGCGCATGGCAGATGGCTCCGCTGTAGGGGAACCACCAGTGAACGGGCTGCTTCTTCCGTCACGTACCCCTTCGCGAGGGACTGGGATCCTCAGCTCCCCTTCCTCACCAAAAACATTGGTAGCTCCGGAAGAATTGCAGAACTCTTGTCGGTGAACTGAAAGTCTGTCCGGCCGATGCCAGGTGCCGAAGAAGCGAATGGTTCAGGGAATCCTGGGGCCTTTGCGACACCTGGCTCGTGGTAAGGCACGAGGGTGACCTCTTTTGGTGGAGCAACAGCGTCCGGATCACCCGTTGGACCGTAAATTTTGCTGCTTTAAGCGCATTTTTCAGGGCACAGATCCACTTGTTGCGCCGTTGTACTGTATATAGTTAACATCCATCAGCATTCTTCGAAATGCGTTTCAAGTCCTCGTCATCACCTTTAAGCGCCCAATTGCCAGTTCTGCATCTCAA